>NC_092055.1:50294312-50594312 GCF_003086295.3 Arachis hypogaea
AACAAAGGGAGTATTTGAGACAAGTAGGTTGCTAAGGGGTTTTGCAATCTTTGAAAAGTCTTTGATAAACCTCCTATAGAACCCAGCGTGTCCCAAAAAATTCTGATTGCTTTGACATTGCAAGGTGGAGGTAATTTTTCAATTACTTCACTTTTGCCTTGTCCACTTCTATGCCATCTTTTGAAATCTTGTAACCAAGAACCACCCCTTCAGTTACCATAAAATGGCACTTCTCCCAGTTTAAAACCAGGTTGGTTTTTTGACACTTTTTTAGCACAAGAGCAAGATGGTATAGGCAATAAGAATATGAGTTCCAAATACAGAGAAGTCGTCCATGAATACTTCTATGAACTTCTCAATCATGTCTGAAAAGATGGAGAGCATGCACCTTTGGAATGTTGCAGGTGCATTGCATAATCCAAAGGGCATTCTCCTATAAGCAAAGACACCATATGGACAAGTAAATGAAGTTTTTTCCTGATCCTTGGGTCTACAACAATTTGATTGTAGCCCAAATACCCATCAGGAAGCAATAATACTCATGTCCTGCCAATCTTTCAAGCATCTGGTCCATGAAAGGTAGGGGAAGTGATCCTTCCAGGTGGCTTCATTAAGTTTCAATAGTCAATGCACATACGCCATCCGGTCACTGTCCTTGTGGGTATAATTCATTCTTCTCATTTGCCACAACAGTGATCCCTCCCTTCTTAGGGACTACTTGCACTGGGCTTACCCAAGGGCTGTCTGAGATGGGGTAGATCACCCCTGCTTGCCATAATTTCAACACTTCTTTCTGAACCATTTCATTCATAGTTGGGTTCAGCCTCCTTTGTTGTTGTCTTGAAGGTGTGGCATCTTCTTCAAGTAAGATTTTATGCATACACATTGAAGGACTGATCCCTTTTAAATCTGCAAGTATCCAGCCTATGGCATCCTTGTGTTGTCTCAGCACTTGGATAAGCTCCTTTCTTGTTCCTTACTGAAACTTGAATTTATGATCACTGGGTGAGTGTTGTTAGCACCCAGATATGCATATTTCAAGCTGGGTGGTAAGATTTTCAGCTCTAGTTTTGGTGACTCTGCATCTTTGTTGTCAGTGGTGGTTGGCATGATTAAGTTTCTCATGGTTGCTTGTGGTAGTTCTCCATCTGGTGCTTGTTCCAGCTCAATGGTTCCTCCACATTGTTCTTCTTCCAAGACTTCTTGAACTATCTGTTCCATGGTGTCTACCAACATGCATTCTCCTATGGATTCCTTGGGGTAACTCATTGCTTTGAAGACGTTGAAGACTATTTTCTCTTCATGCAATCTCAAGACTAGTTCCCCTTTTTGCACATCAATGATGGCTCCAGCAGTAGCTAGGAATGGTCTTCCTAGGAAATTGACGTGTTGGCCTCTTCTTCCATGTCCAGCACAACGAAATCAGCAGGGAAAATGAATTCTTCTACTTTCACTAGCAAGTCTTCCACCACCCCATGTGGAAACTTAAATGTTCTGTCAGCCAATTGGAGTGCCATTCTTGTTGGCTTGGCTTCTTCAATCCTCATCTTTCTCATCATGGTTAGGGACATCAGATTTATGCTAGCTCCCAAATTACACAAAGCTTTCTCAATAGTGATATCCCTTATGATGCAGGGGATTTGAAAACTCCCTGGGTCTTTCAGCTTTTGAGGCAGCTTTTTCTGTATGATGGCGCTGCATTCCTCAGTTAATACTATGGTTTCTTTTGCCTCCCAGTTCCACTTTTTGGTTATAAGCTCCTTCAAAAATTTGGCATAAAGTGGCATTTGTTCTAATGCCTCAGCAAATAGTATGTTAATTTGGAGCTTGTTGAAGATCTCTAGGAACTTAGAGAACTGGCCATCCTTCCCATCTTTTCCCAGCCTTTGTGGGTATGGTGCTTTTGGCACATAAGGCTTCAAGACTGGTTTTGGTGGAGGTGGAGCAGGGATCTCCCATTCATCCTTATCCCATGCTTTGCTGCAGCTTCTTCATGATTGTCTTTGCTTGGGGTTCCTTCTTCTACAACCTTTCCACTTCTTAGAGTAATGGCTTTGCATTCCCTCTTGGATTAACCATGGTGTCATTGGAAAATGGGTGTATGGGAAGTGGGATTTCTTGGATAAAATCCCCACTTGTGCTTCCAACTTTGAGATTATTGCGCCTTGATTTTTCAGATTTGACCTGTATTCTTCTTGATTAGCGTCTATCCTTCTTTCAGTTTGTACTTGTCTGTCCATGAGGGTGGAGACTGCCCCTGTAATCTGGGATGACAGTTGTGCTATTGCAGCCTCCATGCTCTCAAAGTTGCTCTTGATTTCACATGGTTGCATAGTTGAGGATGGTGCATCTTGATTGAGGTTGTTGTGTATGGGTTGGTTACTATGGTATGATGTGTTTTGTGAGTTATGATAAGGTCTATGGTTCCCTGCTTGATGGTTGGGGTTGTGGTTGGAATGCTAATTTGATGAATAAGGTTGTTGTGGTCCTAGTTATGGTTTTGTTGATTTCCCTACCCAAAATTTGGGTGGTTCTTCCAACCTGGGTTGTATGTCTTAGAGTGTGGGTCATATGGTGTCTGGATAAATTGTTCACATAATTGGCTTATTTCCATCACCTTCAGATTTCGGTGCTTCCCTTCTTGTGAGGAGTTTGGTCTTGAATGACTGAGGCTTGATTGGCCTCCATCCTCTTGGTTAGAGCTACTATTTGAGCTGCAATTGCCTTGTTCTGAGCTAACAAAGTATCTACAGAGTTGAGTTCTAGCACTCCCTTCTTCTGAGTCCTTTTTGAAGCATAGAAATACTTGTTTTCAGCTACTGTCTCAATGACATCTATGGCCTCTTCAATGGTTTTCTTTTTGTTGAGTGAGCCTCCTGAAGAATGATCCACTGCCTTCTTTGCTTCATAGGATAGTCCTTCATAAAAGATATGTAGTTGTACCCACTCATTGAACATTTCTGGTGGGCATCTTCTTGTCAGATCTTTGAATCTCTCCCATGCCTCATAGAGTGTTTCTTCATCTTGTTGTCTGAAGGTTTGCACCTCAGCTCTCAGCCTGTTGATCTTGTTGTCTGAAAGTTTGCACCTCAGCTCTCAGCCTGTTGATTCTTTATGGAGGGTAAAATCTTGCAAGGAATATGTTCACGACCTCCTCCCATGTAGTTAGGCTCTCCTTGGGGAATGATTCCAACCACTTTGCTGCCTTATCTCTGAGTGAGAAAGGGAACAAGAGTAGTTTGTAGATATCAGGGTGTACCCCGTTGGACTTTACATTATCACATATCCTCAAGAATGTGCTGAGATGTTGATTAGGGTCTTCTTGGGCACTTCCTCCATATGAGCAATTATTCTGAACAAGTGTGATGAGCTGAGGCTTCAACTCAAAATTATTGGCATGAATTGTTGGCTTTAGGATGCTGCTGCCATAATTTCCTGGGTTTGGGTTGATGTAGGAGCCTAAGACTCTCCTCTCTTGCCCATCATGATTTACTAGGCCTTCTCTGGCATGGTTGTGAGCTTTTTCTTCATGGTGGTTCTCATATTCTCCTCCATGTCTGTTTCAAAATACTCTTCCTATTCCTCAGCACCAACGACTCCCTTCCCTCTTGCTTCCCTCCTTAATCTAAGGAAGGTCCTCTCAGGTTCAGAATCAAAGGAAGTTGAAGCCCCGCTTCTTCTACCTGTCATACAACCAACAAGGCAAAAAGCAAGAAAGAAAATGAATGAAGAAATTACTCTTGTTAGAGTGGTTGTTAGTGTGAGTAATGCAATTAATCGAACAGTTAGAAGAGTGAAAATATGGATGATGAATAAGAATAATCAAAGAAGAAAGAAATAGAACTCAAAATAAAAATAAAAAAAAAATAAAAATATGAAAGGCGCTAAATAAAGAAACTAAAATAACAAGGAATTTAAATTGCTTAATCTAGCTCTCCAATCAATTTAATCACTGTCAAATTTAAGCCAATCCTCGGCAACGGCGCCATAAAACTTGATGAGTCCAATTCACACCCCATTCAAAATTGGTGAATTAGTTCTTTTGGCAAGCGCACCAAAATTATCGTCAAGTAATAACCCACAGTGGAGTGGGATCGTATCCATAGAGATTGGCAAATTCGAGCAGTTTTAATTAATTGATGAATTAGTCAAGTGGATCAATAAGATTGTGAAGTGCAGAATTGTAAATGACATAAATGTAAATGACTAGAATATAAAGAAAAGCAATAAAGTGCAGAAATAGAAATGGCAGAATATAAATTACAGAATCATAAATGACTTGAATGTAAATGGGAATGGGGAATTGCTGAATGTAAAATTAAGCTATAAAGAAATGGATAGATAAGAATGGGGAAATTCATTGAGATTGGGAGATGTTGTCTCTTTGGATCAACTCTAGCTTATATCCTCTTCAATCATGCAACTCATTGACCTCTTGGCAATCATGATTGATTGAGCCCCAATCCCTTGGTGACTCAATCTCTCAGATCTTGATCAATAGCCAATTCCTTGGTCTAATTGCTCATGAAGAGAGATATGCTTGGTCCCTGATTATACCACACACCATTATAGGTCCAAGTAGAGGGAGAATTATATGTCACATATCCAAACACCAAAACCCAGATTCTACTCAAGTGTGAGAAGGGATTTCAAGCATGGTTTCATGTTTCCTTTTCCAAGGTTCCCATGAAACCCAATTGCATTCAATCTCTTTCCCAAGATAATTGAATACTAAGCATTAAGAACGAAATTCCTTCTAGCAAATCAAAGAGGAGATGAAGAGAAAAAGAATTTCACTATTATCAATCCATCAAGTACAACAGAGCTCCCTCTCTCAATAAGAGGGAAGTTAGCTACTCATAGCTCAAAAAGTACTCAAAAGTGAAGTGTAAAAGTGGATCTAAAACTAACTGCTTAACCCCCTTCTTCAGTACTCCTTGGGGGTATTTATACCACTCCTAGTAAAATAAAAGAATTACAAAAGTGAAAAAGGAAAATTACATTTTGGAGGGAAAAGAAAACACTCAATGAGCGTGACTTCCCAGCTGGCGTGTCACGTGCCCTTCATTTCTAGCTTGGCGTGCCACACCCAATCCTTCAAGTGGCACGCTCATCTCTCTATCAACCTTGGCGTGCCACGCCTTCAAACTCAAGTGGCACGCCCTTTGCCTTTTTCCACTTTTCTTTGCCTCTGGAAACTTGAACTGGCGTGCCACGCCCTTGCTCTATGCTTGGCTAGGCTTCTCTGGAAAGTTGAACTAGCGTGGCACGCCCAGGGTCTGGCGTGCCACGCTCCTTTGTGAGTGAGTGGTTCCTCTGTTTGGCGTGCCACGCCACGAACTCAAGTGGCACACCCCAATGCTTCTTTGCTTTCTTGAATGGGACTGGCGTGCCACGCCTGGTTGCTCAAGTGGCATGCCTAAGTGAAGAATGGTGAGTGGCGTGCCACACCTTCGATACCAAGTGGCACGCCCATGTAATTGGCCTCCTTCATCCTCTCTGGGAACTTATACCAGCGTGCCACGCCTAAAGGTTGGCGTGCCACGCCCATGATCTTGTCTTGGTTCCAGTAGTTGGCGTGCCACGCCTCAGCCTTCAAGTGGCACGCCATAGTGACATGCTTTGGTTGGCGTGCCACGCCTTCGACACCAAGTGGCACCCCCAGTCCTTGCTTTTGTTGTCTTTGTGCATTGGCGTGCCACGCCTGGTTGCTCAAGTGGCACGCCTAAGTGAGGTTGAGAGGCTAGCGTGCCACGCTTTCGACTTCAAGTGGCACGCCTAGTCTTCAATTGCCTTCAGCCCCTTCTCTGGATTATTGTACCAGCGTGCCATGCCATGCTGTTCAAGTGGCACGCCCATGGATTTGTGAACTCTTCAAGCTTGGCATGCCACGCCTGGGTTCTCAAGTGGCACACCCAACTGACTTCTTGGCGCTGGCGTGCCACACCTTCGATACCAAGTGGCACGCCATAGTGGAGGTTCTTCTTGGAATGGTGAGTTGGCGTGCCACGCCCCTTTGCTCAAGTGGCACGCCCATAGTAGTTAATGGGCCAGGCGTGCCATGCCCAGTTCCTGGCGTGCCACGCCCACATGCATGCTTGGACTTTTTCTCCGGACTTTAGTACTGGCGTGCCACGCCCAGCTCCTGGCGTGCCACGCTAGTGCATTTTTTTGGCGTTTTCTCCCAGGTGGCATGCCAGTTTCACACGTCCAGTTTCTTGTTTGTCTTCTACCCATTTTTATGCCTTTTTCACTTGAAATTCAGAATAACTCATCTCAAATTAGTGTACCATAATATTCATCAAATAATGCACGAATTATACTGATCAAATGAGATTTATGCTCTTTTATGGTCTTCTTTATGCAAGAAAGAAGGGTAGATGATGCAAGTCATCACTTAGCATTGCTAAAGTCATCAGAGAGTGCTGGTGCTAAGCTGCACCAGTAAACTGTGAACCCGGTTAAACCGATTTCCTGTTTTTAACTAAAACAGACCAGGTAACCTTATAATATCATTCAAGCAACTTATAATACTACTATAATGATAGTATTATACTATTATCTCTCTTCTCTCATGAATCGTGTCCGGTTCGTCAAACAGAGACTATTTACGAAAACTAGAACCAAAACTCCTAACCGATACGATCCAAAAACTAGGTTCTTCGTGATTGCATTATCGAGCTTGACTCAGAAGAAGTTCTAGCTTAAGGATGACATAATAACAATGAGGATTGAGATGCTTGATGATACAGCAGAGGTGTTCCCTTTACTGATGTTCCAGAGAAATCCGTGCCTTCAGAAAAGATCTCGCGTACTTGAAAAACGGGGTTGTTACATTCTACCCTCCTAAAAGAAAATTTTGCCCTCAAAATTTCAGCCACGTGCAAGAATCCATCTTCAAGTGATCTTTTTTCTTCAAGCCATCCTAACGAAAAGATCGATCCGTTCCTTACAGCACCCAAATCTCACATAGTCATAGGCTCATAGTCATGGACATAACAGCTATGAAGATAGCTGTAGTTCATAATCTATTCTGCTATTTGCCTGCTTTTTTTGTATTCCTCTTCTCCCTTGCGAACTCATCTCTTTCCCTCTCCTTTGTTCGCAGTTCATGGCGGTGGCAGAAGCTTCATTAATGGCGACGCAGCAACACGGTGACAGATCGGCGGCGCGACTGATAAATCACTATTTTATGGTTTATCTTATGCTCAATTGAGTGATTTTTATCAACTCTTTACTCACTTATTCATACAATTCGCATGTTTTATATTTTCCTTCCTGATTTTGTGCTATGATCGAAAACATATTTCTTTGGTCTTTAAATTTCTTATTATTAATCCTCTCTTATAACATTAGATGCCTTGATATGTGTGTTAAGTGTTTTCAGAGATTACAGGGTAGGAATGGCTCAGAGGATGGAAAGAAAGCATGCAAAAGCGGAAGGAATACAAGAAGTTGAAGAAATTGCTAAGCTGTCCAGCCTGACCTCTTCGCACTTAAACGGTCATAACTTGAGCTACAGAGATCCAAATGAGATGGTTCCAGTTGCGTTGGAAAGCTAACGTTTGGGGCTTCACAACGATATATAATTTGTCATATCTGCCCCAAAGCCAGGTGACGCGAACGCGTGGATCACGCGGATGCGTGACCTGGCAGAAATGCAATCCACGCGAACGCGTGGACGACGCTTCCGCGTCACTTTCCCGCGACCTGTACGTACCAGAATACGCTGGGGGTGATTTCTGGGCTGTTTTTGACCAAATTTTTGGCGCGAAAAACACAGATTAGAGGCTATAAAGTGGGGGAATGCATCCATTCATAATCATCAGCTTTCATAATTCATAATCTTAGTTTTAGATGTAGTTTTTAGAGAGAGAGGTTCTCTCCTCTCTCTTAGGATTTAGGATTAGGATTCCTCTTAAAGGATTTAAGATTATTTCTTCTCAATTTCTAGGTTTAATGTTCCTCTTATTTATTTTCTACTTTTATTATATACCTTTAATTATTATTTATCTTTTCAATTTGGCTTATGCTACATTCATGTTATGATTTTCTTAAATAATATTATTTGAGGTATTTCAGTTTATGATTGTTTTATTCTATTTATGAATGCTTTTAATTTAATTTAGATATTTTTTTCCTTTTGGCTTTAGTTAAGTAATTGGTAACACTTGAGTTGTCAAACTCAGCAGTGGTTGAAATTGGCAAATTACTAATTGATCTAGATCACTCTAAAGCTAGTCTTCCCACGGGGATTGACTAGGACTTGAGGATCAAGCTAATTAGTCCACTTGACTTAACTAAGTGGGATTAAAACCCAATTCTCATCACACCTGATAAGGATAACTAGGATAGAAATTCCAAATTCTAATACCTTGCCAAGAGATTTTATTATTATTAATTTATTTTTCCTGTCATTTAAATTACTTGCTCCTTATTTCAAAAACCCCCAATTTACAAAACTCATAACCAATAATAAGAACATACCTCCCTGTAATTCCTTGAGAAGACGACCTGAGGTTTGAATACTTCGATTATAAATTTTAAAGGGGTTTGTTACTTGTGACAACCAAAACGTTTGTAAGAAAGGACTTTTGTTGGTTTAGAAGCTATACTTGCAACGGAAATTTATTCTGAATTCTAGACCATGAAAAAGTTCTCTCTTCAGCGACACGGAGGCTCCTGCTTCGCATTCCTCTGTACGGGCTCCCTCTCTCTCTTCGGGTTTTTCTCAGGCGATGAC
This sequence comes from Arachis hypogaea, assembly GCF_003086295.3. Classification (NCBI taxonomy): domain Eukaryota; kingdom Viridiplantae; phylum Streptophyta; class Magnoliopsida; order Fabales; family Fabaceae; genus Arachis; species Arachis hypogaea. Next base: position 50,303,056 of record NC_092055.1, read on the forward strand.
GGTGGCTTCCATCGACGGCACCAGGCCACGACGGCACCAGCGACTTCCCTGGCAACGATGACGGCGATGCCAGGTTGAGGTGGAACGGTGACGAGGAAGGCTTCTCATTCCTCACGTGTCTTCTCTCTGTTCATAGACCTCCAGTGACGGCAATGATGATGACCTCGACGGTGGTGACGAAGCGGGCTCCACGGAGCGGCGATGAGGGCGACGGTGGCGGCACAAGGATGGCAGCGACAAGGCTGGTTGCGGGCCTCTCTTGTTCATCGTTTCTCTCTCTTCGCGATTCTGTCCCCTCGACGACGACTTGTGGACGGATCGGCGGCAACGCGAGCTTATGGCTCCATGGACAGGACAACGACGTGAAGCAGCTCGGCGGCGAGCTCCAGGGAGGCGGCAGTGACGGCGAACAGCCCCTGCTTCCTCTATTCTCTTCTCCGTTTCCTCACTCTCCCTCTCTGATTTTCCCATTTTTGAAGTTGCAGTGAAGGGGGTGAAAGGGAGTAGGGTGCGGCTATGGTGAGGGGTGCTAGGGTTAGGGTTTTTTGTGAATTTGGGAATTAGGGTTTCTGATTTCCAATTTGGAAATTAGGGTTAGAAATTAGGGATTTTATAAAAGAATATAGATAAATATGAATAGATATTTTGATAAAATTGGAGGGTAGAGTAATTTTAAAACCAAATATACTCTCTTAAAAATATCTAAGAATATTGTTTATCAACATATTGCTAAGTTCAATTAATTATTTCTAGTTTAAATTATAAAATAAGCATATTAATCATATTTTTATAAAATATAGTTTAAAATCAATATTAATTATTCAAATTAAATGATATAACTTTTTATTATTTTTCTATTATCAAAACTCAAATTTCAATTTGTGTAGAATAACTAATTATAATAAAAATTGTACTTGAACATTAATTAACTTTAGTAATAATAGATAATAACATTATCATTACTTATGATAATAGTATAATATTATCATTATATTAGTATAATATTAATGATTCTGTTTATTAATCCAAACATTTTTCAAAAAAAAGTACCTCGCAAAATAACTACGCTTTTAACAACGATTTAGGCTCATATAATAACTACTTACTATTGAGCCTTTAGTTCGATATCGCAATTTAGTTTTATAGAAAATTCCAGAAAAATTTTGTTTTTGATTATCAAAATTATATATCAAACATTTCAAAGTAATAATAATCACATAATTATTAATAATAATAAATATTATACAAACGAATTTTAATAAAACTCAAGTACAACTCCTATCTCTCTGCATAAAATAAAAATTAGCTACAAGGGCGATAGAACTCTATGAAAATAACCTAACTCAAAAACTTATCTCATAACTAAATTCTATAATCGCCCGCAGCTTCAAACTGAGTCTTCGAACATGTGTCACTGAAAGGGTGGAAGATTTTGGGGTGAGAACAAACCACACGTTCTCAGTAGGGAATGGGAATGCCGTAAAAGTAATGATTAACATGCAAATAATTAACTTTGCTTAATAAACTATCTTTGTCAAACCCTTTGAAATAGTTTTTAATCTTACTTTGGATAAATAATTACTTTCTTTAAATTCCTAAACCCAAAACAGATCTCAATCACAAAATTTGTCATATTAAATATCTTTCAGCCACATAATTGATTCTCAGTCACAACAAACAGAAGGACTATGCTTCACTGCATACTCTGAGTGTTTGTCATGCTTTGTGACTTGTTCTAATAACAAGAGCTTGAGTTTTATATGCATGACTATTTGATGATTAACGCTGTTAGTTTACCATTTCATACTTCATGGTATTAGGTCTGGCCAACTTAATACTAATTATTTATCTATATGGAAACACTAATAGGTTATCATAGACGAAATAGAAGTTATAGGTGATGCGACTCACGGGGTTTGGGAGCGTTAGAGGTTATGAAGCTAGCTTCGATTCGATGTATAATCTTTATTCGTGCCACATGAACTCATGCCATCCTTTTCTTCGTTGCTTTCATTGGAATTTTCTTGTTTGAATTTCCTCTTTAGAATGTGATTTGATTGTTTCCCAACCATACCTTATCATTCTTGTATACCTTTGCTTGCTTATGAATCTGATTGCTTACGTAACTCTTTGAATATTCATCCTTGACAAATGCCTATGCTTCTATTCATATATTCTGTTTTATTTTATTTAAGTTTGAAATTTATTCTATTCTAGCAATTTTCGAGGACGAAAATTTTTCTAAAGTGGGTAGAATGTAACAACCCTAGTTTTTGAAAATCAAATAATTAGTCATTTGTGATTTATTTTATTTGTTGATAATTTTATTTTAAAAAAAATATTTTACTAAAGGTAATTAAATGGAGTTTCATCATAATTGGAGTTTAAATTAATTAGAATTTTTATATAATCTTTATTGGATATTTGGTATAATTGAAATTATAATTTTAGTAATTGAAAAATAAGAAAGAATCGCACCGTTCAATTTAAGTAATTTTTATTATGAATGAATTATGTTCTATTTTATTAATTTGTACTCTTAGAGATTGATTTATTAAAAATGATTAGTTTGATTTTTATAAATATTTTAAGTTTAAGTTAGTTAATATTTATGTACAATTTTTATTATAATTAGTTAGTTCATTTAAATTAAAATTAAAGTTCCGATGATAGAAAAATAATGAATGGTTATATTATACAATTTGAATAGTTAATATTTTTAGTTTAAACTATATTTTATAAAATGTGATTAATATGTTTATTTTATAATTTAAATTACAAATAATTGATTAAACTTAGCAATATGATGATAAATAATGTTTCTAAATATTTCTAATAGAGTATATTTTGTTTTAAAATGATTTTACCCTCTAATTTTATCAAAATATCTATTCATATCTATCCATATTCCTTTATAAAATCCCTAATTCCCAACCATAAATTCCCAAATTGAATCAAAAACCCTAATTCCTAAATTAAGAAACCCTAACCCTAATTTTCCCCTTCCCTAGCCTCTGAATGCAGCCTCCACCCCTTTCTTCCCAAACCTAACACAGAAATAGAAAAATCAGAGAGAAAAGGGTGATGCAGAGAAGGAGAGCTCGAGCAAGAGGATGCCACTGCTGTCGTTGGGGGTTCTTCGCCGTCACCATTGTCGTCATCCTCGCGAGTAGCAGCGCCGTGCAGTCCAGCCACCGTGATCTCCATGGAGCCGCGCCTTGCTGCCGGTCTGCCATCGAACTGCTGCACGCATTGTCACCAAGGAGAGAGAGAAAGCCCATGCTTGCCTTTGAAGGAGACTCCATTGTCGCACCCAGCCGCTGTCTAGCTCGCCATCACCGGCGTCTCACCGCCGCCGCTGTGAAGACCGAACGTCGTCGATCTTCCTACCGCAACCTTAGAGTTTGCCCCGTCATCGAGGAAGACAGAGATGAAGGAGAAGGAGCCGTGAACGCCGCCGAGGTGCTTACCGTCGCCGCTGCCTAGGTTTCTGTGGTCCAAGTCACCATTGATGGAGAAGACGCCACTGTAAAGAAGCAAAGCCTCTATTTCGCGCCAGTCACGACGGAGCTACCACGGATGTTGCTGTCTCGCTGCCACTAAAGGTCCATCGCCACCAATCCACGCCGCTACTAAAGATGGTAAGCCAAACCGTCGTCCTTGTTGCTGGAGTAGACCACCAGAATTGCTATTCTGGCTCTGGTCTATTATTTTATTTGATTCTGTTCCATTTACACACTTCCTTTGTCACTGCCATTCTTGTAAACAATTTGATTTTTAGTACATTCCTTGTCCTGAATTTTTCAGAGTTGTGTTTGCTCTTGCTTCCTATTCGATAGAAATCCTTTGTCCTGTTGCAACCATCGTCGCTGCCTTAGGAAAGTGAGACTGCTGTTATTCCGGTTAATGCTCCTGCTGCTGCTGGAAAGTGATCAGAAAAGCCACTACTGTTAGTTCGGTTCAAGGTTGTTGCCACTGCGAATTAAAAATAAAAGAAGGCTTTGTTGCGTTTGAATATTGAATTTTGGCTAATCGAGGTAGGGGATTTATTTTAAAGTTAAACGTTTTTAATTTAGAATGCCTACAAGGTTAATTGGATAATTGCAAATAGTTAACAATGGTTAAGAATTGATTAATTGATGTGAATTGCTTAACATGTGTTTGAGAATAGTTAGCTATTGTGAATTATGAATTAGAATTGGATGCGGTTGTGATGACTCTAAATTATAAGTGAAATTAGATGCGGTTGTGAATTGTATTTTGAATTACTGATTTTTGTGATAAGTTGGCTGAGATTCTGATCTTGAATGAATTATTTTGAATTGTTTGATATTGAATTGGAATTTTTATATATTGGAATGACTATGAAATGGACTTGTGACGGGTTGGAATTAGTTGAAATGGGGCTGTGAATGATGATTTATTTAATGTTACTTATTAAACTAAAAACAATGTTGAGCTAATTATTGAAAATCTGATGTTTGATAATTGATGAATGGAGTAAAAATTATGGCTGTTATTGTGACTATTTTTGTTGCTGTGAGTGATTGATTAATTGATAAGATTAATTCTGGTTGAGTTGTGGCTGTATTCTGATTATTAAGAATAAGTGCTTGTTGATGTTTTTAGTTATCTGATGTAATAGAACGGCTGTGATACTGACTACGACTGATTGGAATTGGCTTTGATGGTTGTTAAAGTTGATTTATGATTAATTAGAATTAAGTTTGAGAACTATTAAAAGATTGAAGTTTGATTACCAAATCATTCTCTTCAAGTCTGACTTTTAAAACAAAATAGAAACTTTGCTAAGGAGTAAATGACATTAATTAGAATTATGAAAGGCTAATTTTTGGGATTACTAGTTGATTGAGTTTAATTTTGAAAGGATCCTATGATATGTGAAAAGTAAATATGAATCGATGAGATTGGAGTTGGATTGATGGATTAGTGGGAATTGTGGAGTATAATTGATTTGTTAATTATTATGAATTGTGAATGTCTAATTGATTGAGAATTGTCTGTTTGAAAATTGTTGAGAAAAGGGCTGGTGATTTGTGGAGAAAGATGGAACTCGTAAGGGTGGTTAAGTCCGAGTTTTAGGGGAGGTGCTGCCGAAATTTTATAAAAAATCTGAGGTTTTATTTGAAAAGTTATTTTAGAAGATTTGAATTTGGAAAATTATATTACTTGAGTTTTATTTAGTTAAGAAAAGAATTATAACATTTTGAGTTCGATTTACCAAGGAAAGGTCTATGTTTCGAATTTGAGTTATTTAAGAAAGAAATTATGTTTTGAGTTTGATTCAATATAGAAAGAGTTATGATTTGGGTTTGAAGTAAAAGATTACCTTTTAGAGATTTGTGAATTTATATTATAAAATTTGAGTTGGAATAGTAAAGAGAAAGATGATTTTTGAGTCTTTGGGAAGTTAGTAAACTTGAGAAAGAGTTTTATTTGATTACTTTTAATGAGAGGGTTATGTGTTGAAAAGTATTTAATGAATTGAGAATTGGTTAAAATCGGGAAGTACCCATGAACCGAATGATCATTGATCTCGGGAAAACCTATAAATTGTTATTTGTTTTAAATGCGGGAAAACCCACGAATTGATAATCATTGATTACGGGAATAACCCACTAACTGTTATATGTTGATCTCGGGTATAACCAATGAACTGAGGATCATTGTATTGTTGTGTATTGATCTCGGGTATAACCCACGAACTGAGGATCATGTTTATTGTTGTATGTTGATCTCGGGGAAACCCACGAACTGAGGATCATTGTTTTGTTTGTTTATTGATCTCGGGGACGCCCACGAACTGAGGATCACTGTTTTCCCTTGTGCGTATATTATTGGGTCGGGCTTTACGCCGACTGCCGGTAGTCACGAAGGAGTGGTATTCTTACCACCGACACATATGCACTAAGGATACAAAGGGATGCCATATCTGGGACTTGTTCCTAGGTAATGTCGGGCTACAGGGTGTAAACCGACACGTGAGCTCATGGCCTACTTAGGACAGACATGCATCATAGAGGTTGTGCATTTGTATTTGGTTGTGCTTGCTTGTATTACTTCTCTGTGATTGTGTTGTTTATTTGATTGTGATTTATTTGTGTGTTGAATTGAGTTTCTTACTTGTGCTAGTAGTCTGTGAATGTATAGAGATGATTAATAACTGTTTGTTGTGACTGAGAATCAATTATGTGGCTGAAAGATATTTAATATGACAAATTTTGTGATTGAGATCTGTTTTGGATTTAGGAATTTAAAGAAAGTAATTATTTATCAAAAGTAAGATTAAAAAGTATTTCAAAGGGTTTGACAAAGATGGTTTATTAAGCAAAGTTAATTATTTGCATGTTAATCATTACTTTTACGACATTCCCATTCCCTACTGAGAACGTGTGGTTTGTTCTCACTCCAAAATCTTCCACCCTTTCAGTGACACAGGTTCGAAGACACAGTTTGAAGCTGCAGGCGATTATAGAATTTATTTGACTCAAGTATGAGTTAATTTGCTTTCATAGAGTTCCCTCGCCCTTATTGCTTAAGATTTTTATTTTATACAGAGGGATAGGATTTGTATCTGAGTTTTATTTGAAATCTTTTGTATGACAGATATTATTATTAATAATATTATTACTTTGAAATGTTTGATATATGATTTTGATAATCAAAAACAATTTTTTTGGAATTTTCTATAAAATAGAAACGTGATATCGAACTAAAGGCTCAATATTAAATAATTAATAAAAGTAGGTTAGTAACTCCTTACTTTTGGTAAGGATACCACTCCTTCGTGACTACTGGCAGTCGGCGCAAAGCCCGACCCCATAATATACGCACAAGGGGAAACAGTGATCCTCAGTTTGTGGGCGTCTCTAAGATCAATTCACAAAAAAAACAAAGATCCTCAATTCGTGGGTTTCTCCGAGATCAACATACAACAAAACAGAGATCCTCAGTTCGTGGGTTTTCCCGAGATCAAAGATTATCAATAGTTCATGGGTTATTCCCGTAAACAATGATTATCAATTCATGGGTTTTCCCGTATTTAAAACAAATAACAATTTATAGGTTTTTCCGAGATCAATGATCATTCAGTTCGTGGGTACTTCCTGAATCTAACCAATTATCAATTCATGGGTTTTCTCTGTAGTTAAACAACTAACAGTTCGTGGGGTTTTTCCGCCTTTTATCACTTTTCATTTTCCTTTCTAAAACTCAACAATCCATATATCAGTTCCGATTCTCTTTTCCCCTTTAAATTCTTAATAATTTTCCTTAAACCTTTCTTAATTTCCTTTAACATTTGTTCCCAAAAATCTTAACCAATCATTTAAAACTAAATCCTCTTTTCATTCCTTACTTTAGCAAATCTGAAATCAGACTATTTTCAAGAATTTAAGTCTTCCCTTAATACTTTTAGTAGAATACTCACTTTTCAATTTTATAAACAATCGTTAACCATCATCAAACAAGTCCAAAATAATAAATCATTTTATATTTAAATCGATCTTATAACATAATTCTTTTTCCTAATTAAATCAAAATCGAAACATAATTCTTTTTTGCATAAATCAAACTCAAAATAGTATAATTTTTCTTAATAAATTGAACTCAAAATATAATAAATAAAACTCAAAACAAAATCTCTTTCTCAATACATCAAACTTAAAACATAATTTATTTTAGTCCTAATAACTTAAAATCAAACAATATATTTTTTCCAAATCCAAATCTTTTTTTTTAAATAACATTTCAGCAAAGTCATAAGATTTTATAAAATTTCGGCAACACTTCCCCTAAAACTTGGACTTAACCACCCTTACGGGTTCCCACTTTCTCAACATCTCATCGAACATTTCTCAACAATTATCACAACAGGAGATTCTCAATCAATCAGAAATTCATAATTCGCAATAATTAACAATTAAATCATAATCCACAATTTCCACATAATCCATCTATCCAACTTCCATCTCATCAATTTATAACTATTTTCAACATATCATAGAATCCTTTCAAAATTAAACTCAATCAACCAGTAATCTCAAAAATTAGCCTTCCATAATTTAAAGTCATTTACTTATTAACAAAGTTACTATTTTGTTTTAAAAAGTCATATTTCAAGAGAATAGTTCGGTAATCAAACTTCAATCTTTAAATAGTTCTCAAACTTAACTCTAATTAATCACGAATCAACATTAACAAGCATCAAAACCAATTCCAACCAGTCGCAAGTCAATTTCACAGCCATTCCGATACATCAGATAACTAAAAACAACAAGCACTTACTCTCAATAACCAGAAACAGCCACAGAACTCAACTAATTCAGTATAATCACATAGAATTAGAATTTTTCAATAATTCCATCAAAATCAGAAAAATCAATATCAATTACAGCTTCAAATACTCACAATAACAAAATCCAAAGACATTCACAGCCATAACCTGAATTCAATACTCCAATTGAAACACTAAAACATCATTGAACTTACTCCAAATTTCACGACCTCAATCCAAGCTTATTCCACCAATTAATCTCTCATAACAACAAAACCAGTCACATTCATAGTAGTAATCCAAACTCAATTCATCAATTATCCATACGACAGTTTTTCAATAATTAACTCAGCATATTTCAATTTAATAAATTATACTAAATTAATCATTATTCACAACAGCATCTAATTTCAGTCACAGCTTAGAATAATCACAACAACCAACTAATTCCAAATGCATTTCAAGTCATTCATGTCAATTAAGAAATTCTTAACCATTGTTAACCATTTGCACTTATCCAAATAACTTTGTAGGCATTCTAAATTAAAACGTTTAAAAATAAATCCCCTACCTCAATGTCAAAACTCGCGAAAATCATCAAACAGGACAACTCCGTTAGCAGTTTCCAGCACCCATTTAGCTTTCTTGGCAGCAACCAAGCTCCAGTGATGATGGAAGGCCTCAGCATCAGCCAAACAGCGACAATAACGATTCAGAATAGATCTAGAGCAACAGCGACAGCAGCTCCAATAGCAGCAGTGGCATTCTTGTCAGATTCTAGAAACTAGAAGCAGAGGCAGAACAGAACAAGAACAGCAGCAGCGATCTTGAACCCAACAAACAGCAGCAGCAAGCAAAGATAGTTATCTATTATTATCTAGAAGGGAACTACGGAAGGATACTCTTCTAGATAGTTATTCATCAAAATTTTTTTTGATTATCAAAATCATGTCAAAGAATCAACAAGCAATAATAATCACATAGTTATTAATAATAATAAATATTATACAAAAGAATTTAAATAAACACAGGTCTAACTCCTATCCCTCTGCATAAAATAAAAACTAAAGCCACAAAGGCGAGGGAACTCTATGAAAACAACTTAACTTATAAATATAGTATAACAATCGCCCGCAGTTTCAAACTGAGTCTTCGAACCTGTGTCACTGAAAGGGTGGAAGATTTTGGGGTGAGAACAAACCACACGTTCTCAGTAGAGAATGGAAATGCCATAAAAGTAATGATTAACATGAAAATAATTAACTTTGCTTAATAAATCATCTTTGTCAAACCCTTTGAAATACTTTTTAATCTTACTTTAGATAAATAATTACTTCTTTAAATTCCTAAACCCAAAACAGATCTCAATCATAAAATTTGTCTCATTAAATATCTTTCAGCCACATAATTGATTCTCAGTCACAACAAACAGTTATTAATCATCTCTATACATTCACAGACTACTAGCACAAGTAAGAAAACTCAATTCAACACACAAACAAATCACAATAAAACAAACAACACAATCACAGAGAAGTAATACAAGAAAACACAACCAAATACAAATGCACAACCACTATGATGCATGTCTGTCCTAAGCAGGCCATGAGCTCATGTGTCGGTTTACACCCTACAGCCTGACATTACCTAGGAACAACTCCCAGATATGGCTTCCCTTTGTGTCCTTAGTGCATATGTGTCAGTAGTAAGAATACCACTCCTTCGTGACTACCGGCAGTCGGTGCAAAGCTCGACCCCATAATATACGCACAAGGGGAAACAGTGATCCTCAGTTCGTGGGCGTCCCCAAGATCAATTCACAAACAAAACAAAGATCCTCAGTTCGTGGGTTATACCCGAGATCAACATACAACAACAAACATGATCCTCAGTTCATGGGTTATACCCGAGACCAATACATAGTAAACAACGATCTTCAGTTCGTGGGATATACCCGAGATCAACATATAACCATTAGTGGGTTATTCCCGTAATCAATGATTATCAGTTCGTGGGTTTTTCCCGCATATAAAACAAATAACAATGTATAGGTTTCTCCGAGATCAATGATCATTCAGTTCGTGGGTACTTCCCGATTTTAACCAATTATCAATTCGTGGGCTTTTCCCCGTAGTTAAACAACTAACAGTTCGTGGGATTTTTCTGCCTTTTATCACTTTTCATTATCCTTTCTAAAACGCAACAATCCACATATCAATTTGTCATTCTCTCTTTCCCTTTGAGTTCTTAACATTTTTCTTTAAACCTTTCTTAACTTTCTCAGGTATTTATCCATAAAAATCTTAACCATCAAGTCAGTCATAATCTCTACTTTAGCAATCTTGACTCAAGCCAACTTTAAAACTATTTTTCAGTTTGGTTCTCTATCAAAAGACTCAAGAAAAATCATTTATTTTAAATTCATTAAACACTTTTCAAAACATAACCTCTCTTTAGAAATAATCAAATAAAACTCTTTCTCAAGTTTACTAACTTCACAAAGATTCAAAAATCATCTCTCTTACTATTCAAATTCAAATATTATTATTTCACCAAATTTCTAAAAAGGTAATCCTTTATTTCAAGCTCAAAACATAACTCTTTCTATATTGAATCAAATTCAAAACATAATTTCTTTCTTAAATAACTCAAATTCGAAACATAGACCTTTCCATGGTAAATCGAACTCAAAATATTATAATTCTTTTCTTAACAAAATATAACTCAAGTAATATAATTTTCCAAATTCAAAGCTTCTAAAATAACTTTTCAAATGAAACCTCAAATTTTTATAAAATTTTGGCAGCACCTCCCCTAAAACTCGGACTTAGCCACCCTTACGGGTTCTCTGTTTTTCAACAATTCAACAATCATTTTCAACAATTATCAAATACAAGATTCTCAAGCAATCAGAAAATCCACAATTTGCAATTCTCACATAATCCAACAATCCAATTTTCATCTCATCAATTCGTAACTAAATTCATAAGTCATACAATCCTTTCAAATTAACTCAATCGATTCTCCATCTTTTTATCAGCAGTTATCACAACAACAAAATCTCCACAATCATCTCATCATAAATCAGTTTAACAACCAACATCCTAACATTAATTAAAATCAGAGTTTCCATAAACCATTCTTTAAAAGTAAACCAGTCCAACTTCAAGAATTCATAACAAATACCCCAAACATCAACTCTTCATATTTCTTGTTATTTTTAAAGTTATTTAGTTATTAGCAAAGTTACCATTTTATTCTAAAAATCATACTTCAAGAAAATAGTTCAGTAGTCAACCTTCAATCCTTTAACCATCCTCAAAATCAACTCTAATTAAACTTAAATCAACAATAATAACCAACTTGACATAATCGACTAAAATCGGAATTTCCAGCAATTCTAAAATAATCAAAAAACCAATTACAATCACGGCCTCAAACCAAAGAAAATCTCATCAGTTAATTACTCATGATAACGAAGCCAGTCAATATCACAACCATAACCCAAATTCAATTCACATCCGCATCCAACTTCAAACATAACTCAGAATAATCACCACAACTAACTTCTCTCAAATATATTTCATTCAATAATTAACTCATCAAATTTCAATTTAACAAGTATTTTCAAATGGATCACCATTCACAACCACATTTCAACCAATTCAGCAATATCACATAAAATCAGAATTTTTCAACAAAGTCATCAAAACAGCAAAACTAGGTAGGGTGTGATGAATTTAATCTTGATTGATTGTGTTTGAGATGTGTGATTATGATATGGTTTGGTTTTGCTTGAAATTGATTGCTTATATGAGTTATTCTTGGTGAAAGTTTGTTGAAATTTTGATGATATTTAAGCTATGAATGTTGTTCTTGAGGGCTGCTGGAAAAATGAACCCTAGAGCTTAAATTGGGGTTCAATTTGTGTTAAAATCATGTAGAAAAGATGGGGTTTTAGTGGCTGCTAATTTATTATGAATTATGGTAAAAATCGGTTGCTGAAAAGATTGAAAAACGGGTAAAAACAAAGAAAGAATCTGAAGAATTTATGAAGAACATGAAGAACACTTTGAGTGTGATGAAGAACATTGAAGAAAACCTTTTAGATCTTAAAAAGGGCAAGGTTATAATTATTTTGGTGTTTGAGGAGTTATTTGGTAATTTTCACAAGTTAGGGTGGTTAAAGAAGAAATATTAAAAGTCACGGGTGGTAAAAAGTGAATTTATAAAGTAAAAGGTTAAAGGAAGGTAATTTTTGAAAATATATTAATAAAATAATAAATAATAATAAAATATGAAATAATAATATTTAATTAAAAATATGATTTTAATAAAAATAATAAAATAATGCGAAAAGGCAGTTTTCTGTAAAAGCTTTAGAAAGACAACTTTAAGTGCAAAATCTCATAATTACCTTCATAAAACACCTAGGGAGTGGTAATAACATATTAGTAAGGCAAAGATAAAGGAAAGATAAAAAGTTAAATAAGAGATAAAAATCGGAGAAAAAGTCCCTAAAGTTTTAACGACAGAAAAATAGACAGAGAATAGAGAACGAACTAGGACAACATAGTTAGTCCTTGAGTTGCGACTAGGGTTAGGTATAATATGAAAAGTTAAACTGTTTCAGTATAGACTTAATGAACCTATACTTGGGACAGGCTAACTATTCATTCCAAAATTTACATAAGCCTTAAAAATAAATGTTAAACAGAGAAATCATAGCAGAATAAAGTAACACAGAGAACAGAGTAACCAGAGTAAAGTAAAGAGATAAAGAAAAAAGAGTAATAGGGATATAGAGAAAAGAGTAATGAGAGCAGGGAAACAGATACAGAGAAAAGAGTAATCAAAGCAGAGTAAACAGACAAAGAGAAAAGAGTAGTAAAACCCACAGACGGATAATTGGTTAAATACGGGAAGTACCCACGAACTGAATGATCATTGATCTCGGGGAAACCTACAAACTGTTAACTATTTTATATGCGGAAAAAACCCACGAACTGTTGTATGTTGATCTCGGGTATAACCCACGAACTGAAGGTTACTGTATTGTTGAGTATTGATCTCGGGTATAGCCCACAAACTGAGGATCATGTTTGTTGTTGTATGTTGATCTCGGGGAAACCCACGAACTGAGGATCATTGTTTTGTTTGTGAATTGATCTCGAGGACGCCCACGAACTGAAGATCACTGTTTTCCTTTGTGCATATATTATGGGGTCGGGCTTTGCGCCAACTGCCGGCAGTCACGAAGGAGTGGTATTCTTACCACCGACACATATGCACTAAGAACACAAAGGAAAACCATATCTGCGACTTGTTCCAAGGTAATGTCAGGCTGCAGGGTGTAAACCGACACGTGAGCTCATAGCCTGCATAGGACAGACATGCATCATACTTGGTTGTGCATTTCCTCTGTTATGATTGTTGTATGAATGTATGCTTTTCTTGTTTGTATTCTATTCTCTGTGTTTGTGTTTTACTTTCTTATATTCTTTTGTTGGTGATCTGTTTTCAGTTTACTCTATTTTCTCTATTCATCTGTCTTCTGTTTACTGCATCTCTATATTCTACTATATGTCTGCTAAGCGACACAGATTAATGAACTTAACTAAAAATCCTGGTCCTACTAAGAACTCCCCAGTTCTTACCCCTTCTCTCTCCTTTCCCCCTTCAGATGGAAGCATGAGTACCCTTCCGTAGTTCACTGACGACCGTTCGCAAAAAAGATTCTGCTCTAGGTAGTCTTCTGAGTCTAGGGTGAATCTCATTCTCTGTTTATATGTATATACTGTGAGACCAGCAATCGTCTGTACCCCGTTTGTATGCGAACTCTGACCTAAATCCTGTGTACGAGACTCCTGTTATGTGGCTACTTGATGAGGTACCAGAGAGACGTCATATGGCAATGTCTGATCGTGCAGAGGAGTAACTGATGATGTTCTACCTTTCGATGACGTTCCACCTAACTTGAGTTTTTAAGACTTAGAACGCACTTTTCCTCGCCTTAGTAGTTTAGAGGGACTAGGTGAGTATAGAGTTTAGGCTAGCCTAGGTGCCAGCTTAGGGACCTCTTGAACAGGCCAGAACCTGGGATGTTGTATGTATGTATATGTATATAGTTATTATCTAGCTATATCTAGGGGTGTTCTAACTAAAAGTCTATACTTAAATAAAGGCTGGATCACCAAATATTGTTAACTACTTGTGATGTATTTATGTGTGGTTGTTTATAACTGTTTTATCTACTATCAGTTGTGAATTGATTATGAATGATTCCGTCTATTAATCCAAACGTTTTCAAAAAAAAAGTACCTCGCAAAATAACTACGTTTTTAACAGTGAATCAGGCTCATATAATAAATAGTATATAATAATTAGGGATCAACAAACTACGGAAGGATACTCTTGCTTCAATCTGAAGGGGGAAGGAAGAGAGAAGGGGTAAGAACTGGGGAGTTCTTAGTAGGGCCGGAGCTATTAGTTAAGTTCATTAATTCCGTGATGTTTAGCAGGCAAATAGCAGAATACAAAAAAGCAGTAAATAGAAGATACAGATAAGTAGAGGAGATAGAGAAAATAGAAAATAGAACACAAACAGAAGAATACAAGAAAAAAAACACAGACACAGAAGATAGAATGCAAACAAAGAAAGCATACATTCATACAATAATCATAACAGAGAAAATGCACAACCAAGTATGATGCATGTCTGTCCTATGCAGGCCATGAGCTCACGTGTCGGTTTATACCCTGCCGCCCGATATTACCTAGGAACTAGTCCTAGATATGGCTTCATCTCTGTAGGTGAACTTCGGCCTACAGAAATGGCGCCCCTGTAAGTGAACTTCGTCTTACAAGAATAATCTAAACACAACAAAACCACTTTCTGTAGGTGAACTTCGGCCTACAGAAATAGCACTTCTGTAAGTGAACTTCGGCTTACAGAAATAGCACCCCTGTAAGTGAACTTCGGCTTACAGGTATCACAACTCTCTGTAGGTGAACTTCGGCCTACAGGAGCAACACCCTGAGATACACAATTGATATTCACTGTAGGTGAATTTCGGTCTACAGGAATAACAACTCACTGTAGGTGAACTTGGGCCTATAGGACCTCTAGCGCCAATGGAAAAGCAGCAGATGAACATACAATAGAACATCATGCCACAAGGCTTAACTCTTTTCACTTTGACTTTTTACTCTGCTCTGGTTACTCTTTTCTCTGTATCTCTTTATTTTTCTTTGGTTACTCTGTTCTCTGTGTTTTCTTTACTCTGATTTCTCTGCTTAACGTATGTATTTAAAGTTTATGTAAATTTCGGTATGAATAGTATGCCTGTCCCAAGTATAGGTTCATTAAGTCTATACTGAAACAGTTTAACTTTTCATATAATACATAACCCTAGTCGCAACTCAAGGACTAACTATGTTGCCCTAGTTCGTTCACTAATCTCTGTCTGTTTCTGTCATTAAAAATTTACAGACTTTTCCTTGATTTTTATCTCTTCTTTAACTTTTTATCTTTTCTTTATCTTTGCCTCACTAATATGTTTTTACCTCTCCCTAAGTGTTTTATGAAGGTAATTATGAAATTCTACACTTAAAGTTGTCTTTCTAAATCTTTTACAGAAAACTACCTTTTATGCATTATTTTATTATTTTTATTAAAATATTATTTTTAATTAAATATTATTATTTAATATTTTATTATTATTTATTCTTTTATCATTAAATTTTCGAAAATTAACTTACCTTTTACTTAAAATTCACTTTTTACCACCCGTAACTGTTAATATTTCTACTTTAACCACCCTAACTTTCAGAAATTACCAAAATAACCCCTCAAACACCAAAATAATTACAACCTTTCCCTTTTTAAGATCTAAAAGGTGTTCTTCATTGTTCTTCACCACACTCAAAGTATTCTTCGTGTTCTTCATAAATTCTTCAGATTCTTTTTCTGTTTTACCCATTTTTCAGTCTTTTGAGCAACCGATTTTTACCATAATTCAAAATAAATTTCCAGCCACTAAAACCCCATCTTTTCCACATTATTTTAATAAAAATTGAACCCCAATTTAGGGCATAGGGTTTCGTTTTCCAGCAGCCACAAGAACACAAGTTCATAGCTTGAATTTCATCAAATTTCATCAAATTTTTACCAAAATTTCAACAAGAATTACTCATATAAACAACCAATTTCAAGCACAGCCAAACTATATCATAATCACACAACTCAAACACAATCAATCAAGATTAAATTTGTCAAACCCTACCTGGTTTTGCTGCTCCTAATTCGGTTATGTCCTTAGGTGGTCCATAAGCACTTTTTCCTCCTAAATCACATTAAGAACAACTTTAAATCCACAAACCCTCAACTGACCAAATCTCTCTCAGCAAGTTAGAAAGGGATATCTCACCTTAGACTTGCTAGAAATTAACATTTCTTGGCTCACAAGTCAAGCTAAGCATGATTCCTAAGGAAGAACATCAAGAAAACACATGTTTAAGCATGTTTCCTTGAAAACCGAATTGAAAAGGGAGGGAGACAGCCATCTCACCTTATTTCTAGCCTTGATAAGTTACATGGTTATGTAGAGGAAGAAGAGAGGATCATTTTGGTAAAATTGGAGTTTTGATTTGAGTTTTAGTTCAGAAGAAATCAAGCTTTGAAGATTTATGAACCAAGAACTTTCTCTCCTTTTTCTCTTGATGATTTTTGGCCACAATGAGCAAATGAGGCAGCCTTGGGGGTTTTGGGGGAGTAGGGTGAGTTGTGATTGGTTGGCTTGGAGGTGGATTAAAATAATATTAAAATATCTCAGGTGTATAACTACTAAAACTAGATGTATCGGAATACTTGTAAAAATATCTTTAAATATTCTTTTCTGAGCTACTAGCATAAATGACACTAGTAATCACATCAAGATTCACACAACTCAAACCGGATGATCAGTAAAGGGAACACCTCTGATGTATTATCAAGCATCTCAATCCTCATTATCATTATGTCATCTTTAAGCTAGAACCTTTTCTGAGGCAATATCGATAATGCATTCCCGAAGAACTTAGTTTTCGAACCGTATCGGTTAGGAATTTTGATTCTGATTTTTGTAAATAGTCTCTGTTTGATAAACCGGACTCGATTCATGAGAGAAGAGAGATAATAGTATAATATTATCATTACATTAGTATTATAAGATGCTTGAATGATATTATAAGGTTACCTGGTCTGTTTTAGTTAAAAACAGGAAATCGGTTTAACCGGGTTTACAGTTTACTAGTGCAGCTTTGCACTAGCACACTCTGATGACTTTAGCAATGCTAAGGCCTTATCATACATGTTATATGTTGATCTCAACATATAAAATCCTTAACACATTCTCTAAAACCTTTCTTAACTTTCTCAAGCATTCGTTCATAAAAATCTTAATCATCAGTTCAGTTCATAATCTCTGCTTTGGCAATCTTGAGTCAAGCCAATTTTAAAACTATTTTTCAGTTTAGTTCTCTATCAAAAGACTCAAGAAAATCATTTATTTTAAATTCATTAAACACTTTTCAAAACTTATCCTTTCATTAGAAGTAATCAAATAAAACTCTTTCTCATGTTACTAACTTCCCAAAGATTCAAAAATAATCTCTCTTTACTATTCAAATTTAAATATTATAAATTCATCAAACTTCTAAACAGCAATCCTTTATTTTAAACCCAAGACATAATTCTTCTCATATTAATTCAATCTCAAAACATGGTTTCTTTCTTAAATAATTTATTTTTGAAGTATAAACCTTTTCTTGGTAAATCAAATTCAAAACAGAATAATTCTTTTCTTAACTAAATAAAACTTAAATAATATCATTTTCTAAATCTAAATCTTCTAAAATAACTTTTCAAATAAAACCTCAGATTTTATAAAATTTCGGCAGCACCTCCCCTAAAACTCAGACTTAGACACCCTTACGGGTTTCCTCTTTCTCCACAAATCACCAGCCATTTTCTCAACAATTTTCAAACAGGCAATTGTCAATCAATCAGACATTCACAATTCATAATAATTAACAAATCAATCGTACTCCACAATTCCAACTAATCCATCAATCCAACTCCAATCTCATCAATTCATATTTACTTTTCACATATCATAGAATCCTTTCAAAATTAAACTCAATCAACTAGTAATTCCAAAAATCAGCCTTTCATAATTCTAATTATTTTAATGTCCTTTACTCTTTAGCAAAGTTACTATTTTTTTTTTAAAAGTCAAATTTGAAGAGAATGATTTGGTAATCAAACTTCAATCTTTTAACAGTTCTCAAACTTAATTCTAATTAATCATGAATCAACTTTAACAACCATCAAAGCCAATTCCAATCAGTCGTTGTCAGTATCACAGTCGTACCGTTACGTCAGATAACTAAAAACAACAAGCACTTATTCTCAATATTCAGAATACAGCCACAACTTAGCCAGAATTAATCTTATCAATTACAACAAATGCTTGAGAAAGTTAAGAAAGGTTTAAAAAGATGTGTTAAGGATTCAAAGGGAAAGAGAGAATGAAGATTGATTTGTGGATTGTTGAGATTGAGAAAGGATAATGAAAAATGATAAAAGGTGGGAACACCCCACGAACTGTTAGTTGTTTAACTACGGGGGAAACCCACGAACTGATAATTGGATAGATTCGGGAAGTACCCACGAACTGAATGATCATTGATCTCGGCGAATCCTATAAATTGGTATTTGTTTTAAATGAGGGAAAACCAACGAATTGATAATCATTGATTATGGGTATAACCCACGAACTGAGGATCATGTTTGTTATTGTATGTTGATCTCGGAGAAACCCACGAACTGAGGATCACTGTTTACCCTTGTGCGTATATTATGGGGTCGGGCTTTTGATGAACAAATTCTTGACGGTTTAGAATTTCCTCAAATGAATGAATTCTCGTTGTAAAGTATAGTTTCCAAACCAATCAATAATCCTTTCATACAAAAATATTGGTTGTCACAATTAGCAATCCCCAATAAGAAGTAACCGAAGTATTAAGACTCCGGGTCGTCTCACAAGGAATTGCAATGAAATGCTCAATTATTGGCTATAAAGGGGGTAAGGGGTTGGTTTGATAATTGGGCAAGAAATTAAATGGCAAGAAAGTAAAATGACAAGAACTAATAAAATAAAGGAAAAGTACTCTTGGCTAGACATAGGTAATTGAGATCACCATCCTTGTCTACAAACCATATATTGACAATTATGAGAGGCCAACCTATTAAATCTACTTCCAAAAGCCTTAAGTACGTAATATCTACTCCTAGGCTTGAAGTACGTCAAATAGACTTGATCACATCAACCCATAAGTCCCAACCTACCTACTAATTAGATTAGTAGTGGGTTGGCATCAATGAGTATCAAATTGATCACCAAGGGTTCTCAAATCACCAATTCATTGAGACCCAATGACTGAAGATCACTCAATTCCCTTAGCCTAGGCCAAGAGCAAAGAAAACTACTCAAAAACTAGAAGAAACATTTTAACAAACACCTAGTGTGCAATAAAAGTAAACATCATAAAATGCAAGAATTAAAGGAACACACCACCAACATAAGCAAGGAATCAATAATAGCAACTAAGATCAACATGAAAGAAACATAGAAACATAAAATTGCATTAAAAGGAAATGAGATCCAACAATTGTTCATCAACATAAAAGAGGACAAAATAAATGAAATGACAAGTAAACTAGAAGAGTAGAGATGTAACAACAAGAAATTAAAAGGAGAAACTAAATCAAAACAAGAATTGAAAATTGGATTTAAAAAAATTAAACCTAAACTACCCTAAATTCTAGAGAGAAGGGAGAGCCTCTCTCTAGAATTCTAGCCTAAAACATGATGAAAACTAAACTATGACTACTTGGTTCATTCCCCCTTAAATCCTTGGGTTCAATAGCATTAGAAATGAGTTGGAATGGGCCCAAAATGCTTTAGAAATCGCTGGGGGCGATTTCACTTTTAATGGGCCATGTGCAGCATCGGCGCGCACGCGTACATGGCTCGTGCGCTCCCTAATATGTGAAGTAAAATATGGCAAATTTTATATCATTTTGAATCTCTGGATGTTAGCTTTCAACGCAACTGGAACCGCCTCATTTGGACCTCTGTAGCTCAAGTTATGGTCGATTGAGTGCGAAGAGGTCATGCTTGACAGCTTTACAGTTCCTTCATTTCTTCATGAGTTCTTCCACTTTGCATGCTTTTCTCCTCACTTCTTCCATCCAATACTTGCCTTATGAACCTGAATTCACTCAACAAACACATCAAGGCATCGAATGGAATTAAAGTGGATTAAAATTGGCTATTTTAAGGCCTAAAAAGCATGTTTTTACATTTAAGCACAAATCAAGGGAGAATTGCAAAACCATGCTATTTCATTGAATAAATCTGAGAAAAGTTGATAAAATTCCCCAAAATAAGCACAAGATAAACCACAAAATCGGGGTTTATCAAATCTCTCCACACTTAAACCAAGCATGTCCTCATGCTAAGAATAAAGAAGGACAAGAAAAAGGGGTTTGAACATTTATTCAATGTAAAGAAACTATATGAACCTATCTACATGCATGCAACTAAATACAAAATGCTTCTACCCACTTGGTTAAAAGTAAATCAATCTCCAAGAGCATGTATGAACAAGTTGGGCTAAGATCATATGATGATTTATGAATCCTACAAATTCAAATATCAAAATGAAGTTCAAATAGACTTGCAAGAAGAAAGCTCATGAAAGCTGGGAACAAGGAATTGAGCATCGAACCCTCACCGGAAGTGTATCCGCTCTAGTCGCTCAAGTGTATAGGGTCGATTCACTCAATTCTCTTCTACTCATGCTTTCCAAGATTTTTTTTTCTTCTAACAATCAACAATTATTCAATGCATGTATACATTCATCATGAGGACTTATTCATAGGTTGTAATGGGGCTAAGGTAAAGGTAGGGATGTATATGGTCAAGTGAGCTTGAAATTTGAACCTTTGATTAACCTAAGCTCTCACCAAACACATATGACAACCTATACAATTCTAATACACTACCTAACTACCCATGATTACCACTTTTTCACATACTCATGCATTCTTTTAATTCATCACACATATGCATTGATTTTTATTGAACTTTACTTTGGGGCATTTTTGTCCCCTTTTTATTTCTTTTTCTCTTTTTTTTCTTTTTCTATATATATATATTTTTTTATATAATTTTTTTCTTTATTTTGTAAAATTTTTTTCTTTTTTGTAATAAAGCATATACAAGAGTATCAATGCATATGGTTTAGACATAATTAATGCATGAGTATGTACCCTATTCCCAAAATTTATAACAAAAATACCAAAAACACACTTTTCTCTCAACCAATATCCCAAATTTCCCATACCCAAATGATACACACTCTCACTAGCCTAAGCTAATCAAAAATCCAAATTAAAGGACATTTATTATTTTTCACTTAGGGGTAGTGATGTGCTAAAATTAAGAACAAAAGGGATTAAATAGGCTCAAAATTGGCTAACAATGGTTGTTGAAAGGTAGGCTATTTGGGTAAGTGAGCTAAATGAAATGATGACCTCAATCATATAAATGCATGTATACATGGAATAGTGGACATAAAGAATCAAACAAATCAAAGATTACAATCATAGAAAGAGAATAATGCACACAAGAATGAAAATAAGTGGTTATATGATGTAACCACACAATTGGGCTCAAAACTCACATGCTTGTGTTCTTAGCTCAAAAACCATGTTCCAAAATACATTCTTCAAGCAAGTTCAACACAAATTTTTTTTTTCAAATTGGTACGGTGCCCTAAAAACAGTTTCTTGGAAAAGAAATCGTCACCCTAACCAAGTAGTCCTAACATAAAAAGAAGTGGTAAAATATGTACAATTTCTAACTAGCATGCAACCTATCATGCAATGCAACAACTAACTAACAAGGACAAAAATTAAGAATTGGTGTTGAAAAAGGAAGTTGTTACCCATGGAGGTCGTTCGGACGACCTCCCCACACTTAAAAATTTGCACCGTCTTCGGTGCATGCAAAGAAGAGTAAAGTGGACGGGTTGCTACAATTTATGAGTTTCTTCAAAGGGTTGTGCGGGTGAACTTGTTTGTTGCCCCGTTTAGAAGCCCTTCCATTCCTTTCCTTCTTGGTGGCCAACCTCAAAGGAGAGAAAAAGAAAGAAAATTAAGCCTACAACAAAAATATGAAAGAAATTAGAACATAGGCGGGGGCTAATGCCAAATACAAGTATGGTTCTCAAATACATGGTAGCTACAACATATAAGTGAGAAAACAATATAAGCTAAGGGCATATCAACTAATACTTGATGCAAGAGTAAAGTCAAAGCATTGGCAAATGACATGAAGAGCATGTTGCATCAAGTTTAATCAATAATTGACACAAACAAGATTAATGATAAGCATGAGAGCATTTGGTCCCATCCTAATTCAATGATGATGAGGTACAAAAACAAGGCATCATGAGTCAGGAAGAACTAAAGAACTAATCTTGTGTGTAGAGCAAGTATTACGATTAATGCCAAACAAGTCACAAAGCACCAAGATTAACCAAGAAATTCTCAACAATTGAATATAAGAATCCAACACCATTATTAAAACAAGAAACTTAGAAAATAAAAGGGAAAACAAGTTACAAAAATAAAATTAAAATGCAATGAATGAAAACAAGGAAATACAATAAAAGAAAATGGAAGAAAAGAGAAAAAAAATTTATTATTATATTTTTTTAATTTTTTTAAAATTTTTTTAATTATTTTTTTATTATTATTTTTTTTTTTAAAGAAAGAAAAAAATTTTCCAAGAGAGGAAGAAGAAAGAAAAAAAATTAGAAAGAAAGAAGAAGGAAAGAAGAAAGAAGGAGAAAGGAGAAAGGAGAAAAACAGGGTGCAAATCCGTACATATGTGCCATGCGTGCTTGGGCGCGGATGCAGCAGGAACAATCCGCGCGCGTGCGCACGGACAATCCCCATGCGCGCGCGCCATGCGTGCTCACGCGCGGATGCGGCAGGGAAAATCGGTGCGCGCGCGCCATGCGTGCTTATGCGCGGATCGCCTGGCACAAAGTAGGCATAAAGTAGGCACAACTCTCAGGTTTTAGTACTAGGAGTTGTGAAACCACATCGGCGCGCGCGCGCACTGCGCGCTTGGGCGCCGATGCCCGCTTTTCTTTTTTTTTTATAAGAAGCATAAAAACAGAATTTAACACTCTCCTAACCTATAAACATTCTAAAGCAACCAAAATTCAAATTTAACAAAAATCTTTAAGTTTTTGAAAAATTTTCAAAGACAAAACAAACAAAACTTGTACTTCAAGCAACCTACTTTAACAACAATCTAAACTAATTAAAACACACTACTACAACCTATCATCAAAACAAAATGTATAAGAGTATAGAAAAGAGAGAAAAAAATTACCTATAATGGCAACTCCAATCACTTATTAACCAAATCTAAAAGAGAGTGGAAAGAGTTACCATGGTGGGGTGTCTCCCACCTAGCACTTTTAGTTTAAGTCCTTAAGTTGGACATTTGGAAAGCTCCTTGTCATGGTGGTTTATGCTTGAACTCATCTTGAAACTTCCACCAATGCTTGGACTTCGAGTAAGCTCCAAAATTCAATATCAACGGCACCAAGCTTTGATGAAGTTCCAGCCAAGGGCTTCCAAAATTGGTCTTCATATATTCCCGGATCCCAAATCTTGTTTCTACACCCATCTTCAAGTTGATCATCAAATTCCAATTGGGTGAGAAGTGATCCGAATTTTCAAGTAAACACCAAAGCATCTTCCTAGACCCATGCAATTTGGTTCTACACCAACCATTGCTATTCAACTTTGAGTATGCAACCACTACACAACTCTCTCTTACTCTTAACTCCACAAAGAGCTCTAAGTTGACCATCATTTTCAATCAAACCATATTCAAGTGAGAAAGTGAATCTTAGGGATAGAAATTTTACCCACTTGAATGTTGTATTGGATGATGGTGACTTAGGAAGGGGGACCTCCCCACACTTAGCCAATGTGAGATCCATTCCCTTGTACTCTTTCTTTGTATCTTCCACCTCTTTGCAAGCTTTTTTAATTTCAATTCCTTGCTCACCAACTTCTTCTTTGCACCCTTCATTGCTCAAACCATGTGTTGGAGGTTGTGCACGGTCCTCCTTGTCATTAATTTCATAACACAACGAGGGAGATTCATCAATTCCAAAAGACTCATTAGTTGGTGTGAAATCATCTTCAATGGTGGAGCTTGCTTCTTGCTCAACCTCCTCCTCTTGGTGGCTTCCTTCCAATTCAATCCCTTCTTCATTGCTTACCAAGGGTATGGGAGGTGAGGTATCTTCTTCCTTACCCTCTATGTTAAACCCAATTGGAGAGGATTCAGTTGTACATAAGAATTCTTCAATGATTGAATCCATCTCTTGGTCAACCTCTTCAAAGGCTTCAACCACTTCTTCCGGCTCAATTATCTTGGCTTCCTCCCCTTATGGCAATCCTTGTTTCACTCCTTCCTCTACACCTTGAAGCTCTAAACTCACTCCCTCACTATGCTCCTTAATTACTACTCCACATTCAACAATGGGAGTTCCTTGATTGCTTAGTTAGGAGGAGGCCATATTGCTAACGGCTTCCACTAGGATAGCCATCTTGGCTCCTAGCTCCTTAAACTTCTTTTTCATCACCTCTTGTTTCCTTTGGAGTTGAGAGTTAAGATCTCCTAGTTCTTGCATGGGGGCTTCATCGGGAGGTGATGGTGGGAGAGAAAGTTCATTGTTTGGGAGAAAAGGTTCATAATCGGAAGTTGGTTCATCTTGGTAAGGGTATGGAGGTGGTGTATATTGAGGTGGTTCTTGAGAGTAATTGTATTGGAATGGTGGTGGTTCCATGTATGGTTCATATAGCTCATAAGGTGGTTGGTATGGTGGATAAGGATTATGGTCATATGAAGGTGTTTGGTGGTATGGGGCTTGTGAGTATGATGGTTCAAAATCATGTTGAGGGTGTGGTTCATAGGCATGTGGTGGTGGTTGTTGACAATCACAATAAGGGTCACCACATCCATCAGATTGATATACATTAGGATAAGAGTTATACCCATAAAAATTTGGAGGTTGTTGTTGCCAAGAAGGGTGATCAATCCTTTGAGGCTCCTCCCACCTTTGATTGTTCCATCCTTGATGCATGTTATCATTATAGCTTCCATTCCCTACAACATAATTTGAGCCAAACTGATAGCCAAAGTAAGGATGAGAATTCATAATAGCAAATAAAAACAAAACAAATACTAATAAGGACTAATAAAAACTAACTCCTAAAGCAAGCAAAAACTAGTAAAGAAGCATATTAACATATATACAATAGCAAATAACATAACACCATTGCAACTCCCCGGCAACGGCGCCATTTTGATGAATGAATTCTTAACGGTTTAGAATTTCCTCAAATGAATGAATTCTCGTTGTAAAGTATAGATTCTAAACCAATCAATAATCCTTTCATACAAAAATATTGGTTGTCACAATTAACAATCCCCAATAAGAATTAACCGAAGTATTAAGACTCTGGATCGTCTCACAAGGAATTGCAATGAAATGCTCAATTATTGGCTATAAAGAGGGTAAGGGGTTGGTTTGATAATTGGGCAAGAAATTAAATGGCAAGAAAGTAAAATGACAAGAACTAATAAAATAAAGGAAAAGTACTCTTGGCTAGACATAGGTAATTGAGATCACCATCCTTGTCTACAAACTATATATTGACAATTATGAGAGGCCAACCTATTAAGTCTACTTCCAAAAGCCTTAAGTACGTAATATCTACTCCTAGGCTTGAAGTACGTCAAATAGACTTGATCACATCAACCCATAAGTCCCAACCTACCTACTAATTAGATTAGTAGTGGGTTGGCGTCAATAAGTATCAAATTGATCACCAAGGGTTCTCAAATCCCCAATTCATTGAGACCCAATGACTCAAGGTCACTCAATTCTCTTAGCCTAGGCCAAGAGCAAAGAAAACTACTCAAAAACTAGAAGAAACATTTTAACAAACACCTAGTGTGCAATAAAAGTAAACATCATAAAATACAAGAATTAAAGGAACACATCACCAACATAATCAAGGAATCAATAATAGCAACTAAGATCAACATAAAAGAAACATAGAAACATAAAATTGCATTAAAAGGAAATGAGATCCAACAATTGTTCATCAACATAAAAGAGGACAAAATAAAGGAAATGACAAGTAAACTAGAAGAGTAGAGATGTAACAACAAGAAATTAAAAGGAGAAACTAAATCAAAACAAGAATTGAAAATTGGATTTAAGAAAATTAAACCTAAACTACCCTAAATTCTAAAGAGAAGGGAGAGCCTCTCTCTCTCTAGAATTCTAGCCTAAAACATGATGAAAACTAAACTATGACTACTTGGTTTATTCCCCCTTCAATCCTTGGGTTCAATAGCATCAGAAATGAGTTTGATTGGGCCCAAAATGCTTCAGAAATCGTTGGGGGCGATTTCACTTTTAATGGCCATGTGCAGCATCGGCGTGCACGCGTACATGGCGTGTGCGCGCCCCTATACATGAAGTAAAATATGAAAAATTTTATATCATTTTGAATTCCCGGATGTTAGCTTTCCAATGCAACTAGAACTGCCTCATTTGGACCTCTGTAGCTCAAGTTATGGTCGATTGAGTGCAAAGAGGTCAGGCTTTACAGCTTTACGGTTCCTTCATTTCTTCATGAGTTCTCCCACTTTGCATGCTTTTCTCCTCACTTCTTCCATCCAATACTTGCCTTATGAACCTGAATTCACTCAACAAACACATCAAGGCATCGAATGGAATTAAAGTGGATTAAAATTGGCTATTTTAAGGCCTAAAAAGCATGTTTTCACATTTAAGCACAAATCAAGGGAGAATTGCAAAATCATGCTATTTCATTGAATAAATGTGAGAAAAGTTGATAAAATCTCCCAAAATAAGCACAAGATAAACCACAAAATCGGGGTTTATCAGGTTTGCGCCGAATTCCGTTAATCACGAAGGAGTGGTATTCTTGCCACCGACACATATGCACTAAGGACACAAAGGGAAGCCATATCTGGAACTTGTTCCTAGGTAATGTCGGGCTGCAGGGTGTAAACCGACACGTGAGCTCATGGCCTGCTTAGGACAGACATGCATCATATTGGTTGTGCAAATACTTTTTAATCTTACTTTAGCTAAATAATTACTTTCTTTAAATTCCTAAACCCAAAACAGATCTCAATCACAAAATTTGTCATATTAAATATCTTTCAGCCACATAATTGATTCTCAGTCACAACAAATAGTTATTAATGATTTCTGTACATTCACAGACTACTAGCACAAGTAAGAAACTCAATTCAACACACAAGCAAATCACAATAAAACAAACAACACAATCACAGAGAAGTAATACAAGCAAACACAACCAAATGCAAATGCACAACCAATATGATGCATGTCTGTCCTAAGCAGGCCATGAGCTCACGTTTCGGTTTACACCCTGATCAAGAAACTCATGATGCATGTCTTCCTAATTATTATCTATTATTTATTATATGAGCCTGATTCGCTGTTAGAAACGTAGTTACACAACAGGAGTCTCGTACACAGGATTTAGGCTAAAGTGCGCAAACGAACGGGGTGCAGATGTTGGCTGGTCTCATAGTATATACATATAAACAGAGCACGAGATTCACCCTAGACTCAGAAGACTACCTAGAGCAGAATCCTTTTTGCATACGATTGTCAGCGAGCTACGGAAGAGAACTCATGCTTCCATCTGAAGGGGGAAGGGAGAGAGAAGGGGTAAGAACTGTGGAGTTCTTAGTAGGGCCGGGATTATTAGTTAAGTTCATTAATTCTGTGTTGTTTAGCAGACGAATAGCAAAATACAGTAAAGCAGTAAATAGAAGAATCAGATAATTAGAGAAAATAGAGAAAACAGAAAGCAAAACACGAACGAAAGAATACAAGAAAATAAGGCACAGACACTGAGAATAGAATACAAACAAACAAAGCATACATTCATTCAACAATCATAACAAAGGAAATGCACAACCAAGTATGATGCATGTCTGTCCTATGCAGGCCATGAGCTCACGTGTCGGTTTACACCCTGTATCCCGACATTACCCAGGAACTAGTCCTAGATATGGCTTTATCTCTATAGGTGAACTTCGGCCAACAGAAACAACACTCCCATAAGTGAACTTCGGCTTACAAGAATAGTCTAAACACAACAGAACAACTTTCTGTAGGTGAACTTCGGCCTACAGAAATGGCACCTCTGTAAGTGAACTTCGGCTTACAGAGATGGCGCCCCTGTAAGTGAACTTCGGCTTACAGGTATCACAACTCTCTGTAGGTGAACTTCGGCCTACAGGAGCAACACCCTGAGATACACAATTGATATTCACTGCAGGTGAACTTCGGCCTACAGGAATAACAACTCACTGTGGGTGAACTTGAGCCTACAGGACCTCTAGGGCCAATGGAAAAGCTGCAGATGAACATACAACAGAACATCATGCCGCAAGGCTTAACTCTTTATTCTTATACTCTTCTCCTCTATTCTCTTTGTTATATTACTCTTTTCTTATTGTCCCTTTACTCTGCTCTAATTACTCTGTTCTCTGCGTCTCTCTACTCTGCTCTGATTTTTCTGTTTAACGTATGTATTTAAAGCTTATGTAAATTTCGGTATGAATAGTTAGTCTTTCCCAAGTATAGGTTCATTAAGTCTATACTGAAATAGTTTAACTTTTCATATTATACCTAACCCTAGTCGCAACTCAAGGACTAACTATGTTGCCCTAGTTCGTTTACTAATTTTTGTCTGTTTTTCTGTCGTTAAAACTTTACAAACTTTTCTTTGGTTTTTATCCTTTCTTTATCTTTTTATCTTTCTTTTATCTTTGCCTCACTAATATGTTCTTACCACTCCCTAAGTGTTTTATGAAGGTAATTATGAGATTCTGCACTTAAAGTTGTCTTTCTAAAGCTTTTACAGAAAACTGCCTTTTCCGCATTATTTTATTATTTTTATTAAAATATTATTTTTAATTAAATATTATTATTTAATATTTTATTATTATTTATTATTTTATTAATATATTTTCGAAAATTACCTTCCTTTAACTTTTTACTTTATAAATTCACTTTTTACCACCCGTAACTTTTAATATTTCTACTTTAACCACCCTAACTTGTGAAAATTACCAAATAACTCCTCAAACACCAAAATAATCACAACCTTGCCCTTTTTAAGATCTAAAAAGTGTTCTTTAATGTTCTTCATCACACTCAAAGTGTTCTTCATGTTCTTCATAAATTCTTCAGATTCTTTCTCTGTTTTTACCCGTTTTTCAATCTTTTCATCAACAGATTTTTACCATAATTCATAATAAATTCCCAGCCATTAAAATCTCATCTTTTCCACATGATTTTAACACAAATTGAACCCCAATTTAAGCTCTAGGGTTTCAGTTTCCAGCTGCACTCAAGAACATAAATTCATAGTTTGAATTTCATCAAATTTCATCAAATTTTCATCAAATTTTCAACAAGAATCACTCATATAAATTATCAATTTCAAGCACAGACAAACCATATCATTATCACACAACTCAAACACAATCAATCAAGATTAAATTCATCAAACCCGACCTGGTTTTGCTGCTCCTAATTCGGTTATACTTTCAGGTGGTCCTTAAGCACTTTTTCCTCCTAAATCACATCAAGAACAACTTTAAATCCAAAAACCCTCAACTGACCAAATCTTGCTCAGCACATTAGGAAGAGATATATCACCTTAGACTTTTTGGAAATTAACGTTTCTTGGTCCTCAAGTCAAGTTAAGCATGATTCCTAAGGAAGAACATCAAGAAAACACATGTTTAAGCATCTTTCCTTAAAAACCGAATTGAAGAGGGAGGGAGACAGCCATATCACCTTATTTCCAGCCTTGATATGTCATATGATCATGCAGAGAAAGAAGAGAGGATCATTTTGGTGAAATTGGAGTTTTGATTTGAGTTTTAGTTCAGAAGAAATCAAGCTTTGAAAATTAAGTGTTCATGAAAGTTTCTCTCTTTTCTCTCTTGTTATTTTCGGCCAAAATGATGAAATGAGACAGCCTTGGAGGTCTTGGGGATGTAGGGTGAGTTTTGATTGGTTGGCTTGGAGGTGGGTTAAAATAATATTAAAATATTTCAGGTGTATAACTACTAAAACTAGATGTATCGGAACACTTGTAAAAATATCTCTAAAAATTCTTTTCTGAGCTACCAGCATAAATGACACTAGTAACATATTTATTATGAGAATAGAGTATGTATGAGGAGGCCTTAGCATTGCTAAAGTCATCAGGGATTGCTGATGCTAAGCTGCACCAGTAAACTGTGAACCCAGTTAAACCGATTTTCTGTTTTTATCTAAAACAAACCAGGTAACCTTATCATATCATTCAAGCATCTTCTAATACTAATATAATGATAATATTATACTATTATCTCTCTTCTCTCATGAATCGAGTCCAGTTCTTCAAACTGAGACTACTTACGAGAATCAGAATTAAAACTCCTAACCGATACGGTTCAACAACTAGGTTCTTCGTGATTGTGTTATCGAGCTTGCCTCAGAAGAGGTTCTAGCTTAAGAATGACATAATGACAATGAGGATCGAGATACTTGTTGATATAGAAGAGTTTTTCCCTTTACTGATATTCCGGAGAAATCCATTCCTTTAGAAAAGATCTCGCGTACTCAAAAATCAGGGTTGTTACATTCTACCCTCCTAAAAGAAAATTTTGTCCTCAAAATTTGATGCATAGGTAAAAAGTTGCAATGATATCCGACTTACGAAAATTCTTAGCATAGAACTTACCTCGAGCGATAGATCCAAATTTTATAGTATTGCCAGCGGACTCATCTACTATCCTTTTTCGACAGTCTCTTGCCCGATGTCCTTCCTTATTATAATAGTAACATAAACCTGTTCTAAACTGGCAAAGCCTACTACCATGATTCTTTCCACAAGTTGGGCATACTACACCACTCTGAGCTTGGTGAGGTTGACTCTCATGTCCTTGTCGAATGTCACGGTTATTGTCACTACCATTATTGAGAGTTAGAAGGCTGACATCTCGGTGGTTTTCATTCCAACGCTGGAATTGACCAATGGCTTTAAAGTTGTGACCTTGAGGGGCTAAATTCTGAACAAAGTCTCTTTGTGAATCCTCCCTACGACTTGCTCGAGCTATCGCCAACTTCTTTGAGCATTCCTCCGCTAGTTTACTTTTATTCACTAGTTTAGCAAAATTTTGTATCTCTAGCGGAACTATTGAACTCATCAGAAACTAAGCCACAGCTATCTTCATAGCTGTTATGATCTCCATGGCTATGACTATGTGAGATTTGGGTGCCGTAAGGAACGGACTGATCTCTTTGTCAGGATGGCTTGAAGGAAGTAGACTGCTTGAAGATGGATTCTGCACGTTGCTGAAATTTTGAGGGCAAAATTTTCTTTTAGGAGGGTAGAATGTAACAACCCAGTTTTTCGAGTACGCGAGATTTTTCTGAAGGCATGAATTTCTCCGGAAGATCAGTAAAGGAAAAACCTCTGCTATATCATCAAGCATCTCAATCCTCATTATCACCAAAACCTCTTTTGAGGCAAGCTCGACAACGCGGCCACGGAGAACCTAGTTTTTGAACCGTATCGGTTAGGAGTTTTGATTCTAGTTTCCGTAAATAGGCTCAGTTTGATGAACCGAACTCGATTCAAGCGACAAGAAAGATAATAGTATAATATTATCATTATATTAGTATTAGAAGTTTCTTGAATGATATTATAAGGTTACATGGTCAGTTTTAGTTAAAAATAGAAAATCGGTTTAACCGGGTTCACAGTTTACTAGTGCAGCTTAGCACTAGCACTCTCTGATGACTTTAGCAATGCTAAGGCCTCATTATACATGTTTTACTCTCATAATAAATATGTTACTAATGTCATTTATGCTAGTAGCTCAGAAAATAATTTTTAGAGATGTTTTTTTACAAGTGTTCCGATACATCTAGTTTTAGTAGTTATACACCTGAGATATTTTAATATTATTTTAACCCACCTCCAAGCCAACCAATCACAACTCACCCTACACCCCCCAAAACCCCCAAGGCTGGTTCATTTGCTCCTTGTGGCCGAAATTTCCAAGAGAGAAAAGGAGAGAAAAGTTCTTAGTTCCAAATCTTCAAAGCTTGATTTCTGCTGAACAAAAACTCAAATCAAAATTGCAATCCAACCAAAATGATCCTCTATTCTTTCTCTACATAATCATATGACTTATCAAGGCTGGAATCATGGTGATTTGGCTGCACCATCTCCCTTTTGCTTCGGTTTCAAGGAAACATGCTTAAACATGTGTTTTCTTGATGTTCTTCCTTAGGAATCATGCTTAGCTTGACTTATGAGCCAAGAAACGTTAATTTCTAGCAAGTATAAGGTGAGATATCCCTTCCTAACAAGCTGAGTGATATTTGGTTAGTTGAGGGTTTTTGGATTTAAAGTTGTTCTTGATGTGATTTAGGAGGAAAAAGTGCTTAAGGACCACCTGAAAGTCTAACTGAATTAGGAGCAGCAAAACCAGGTAGGGTTTGACGAAATTAATCTTGATTATTTGTGTTTGATTTGTGTGAATGTTGTATAATTTGGCTGTGCTAAAAATTTGTTGCATATATGATTGATTCTTGGTGAAAATTTGGTGAAATTTTGATGAAATTTGAAGAAATTCAAGCTTTAAAGTTCATGTTCTTGGAGCAGCTAGAAAAATGAAAACCTAGGCTTAAATTGAGGTTCAATTTGTTTTAAAATTATGTGGAAAAGATGGGGTTTTGGTGGCTGCTAATTTATTATGAATTTTGGTAAAAATCGGTTACTGAAAAGACTGAAAAATGGGTAAAAATAGAGAAAGAATATGAAGAATTTATAAAGAACATGAAGAACACTTTGAGTGTGATGAAGAACAATTAAGAACACGATTTAGATCCTTAAAAGGGCAAGGAAGTAAAAATTTTGGTGTTTAAGGGGTTATTTGGTAGTTTCCAAAAGTTAGGGTGGTTAAAGTAGAATTATTAAAAATTGAATTTTAAAGCTTTAGAAAGACAACTTTAAGCGCAGAATCTCATAATTACCTTCATAAAACACCTAGGGAGTGGTAAAAATATATTAGTGAGGCAAAGATAAAGGAAAGATAAAAAGTTAAAGAAGATATAAAAATCAAAGAAAAGTCTGTAAAGTTCTAATGACAGAAAAACAGACAGAAATTAGTGAACGAACTGGGCAACATAGTTAGTCCTTGAGTTGCGACTAGGGTTAGGTATAATATGAAAAGTTAAACTATTTCAGTATAGACTTAATGAACCTATACTTGGGAAAGACTAACTATTCATACCGAAATTTACATAAGCTTTAAATACATACGTTAAACAGAAAAATCAGAGCAGAGTAGAGAGACGCAGAGAACAGAGTAATTAGAGCAGAGTAAAGGGACAATAAGAAAAGAGTAATATAACAAAGAGAATAGAGGAGAAGAGTATAAGAATAAAGAGTTAAGCCTTGCGGCATGATGTTCTGTTGTATGTTCATCTGCAGCTTTTCCATTGGCCCTAGAGGTCCTGTAGGCTCAAGTTCACCCACAGTGAGTTGTTATTCCTGTAGGCCGAAGTTCACCTGCAGTGAATATCAATTGTGTATCTCAGGGTGTTGCTCCTGTAGGCCGAAGTTCACCTACAGAGAGTTGTGATACCTGTAAGCCGAAGTTCACTTACAGGGGCGCCATCTCTGTAAGCCGAAGTTCACTTACAGAGGTGCCATTTCTGTAGGCCGAAGTTCACCTACAGAAAGTTGTTCTGTTGTGTTTAGACTATTCCTGTAAGCCGAAGTTCACTTATGGGAATGCTGTTTTTGTAGGCCGAAGTTCACCTACAGAGATAAAGCCATATCTTGGACTAGTTCCTGGGTAATGTCGGGATGCAGGGTGTAAACCGACACGTGAGCTCATGGCCTGCATGGGACAGACATACATCATACTTGGTTGCACATTTCCTCTGTTATGATTGTTGTTTGAATGTATGTTTTCTTTGTTTTCATTCTATTCTCTGTGGTTTGTTTTCTTGTATTCTTTTGTTTGTGTTTTGCTTTCTGTTTTCTCTATTTTCTCTATTTATCTGTTTCTTCTGTTTATTGCTTCTAAGTATTCTACTATTTATCTACTAAAAAATACAGAATTAACGAACTTAACTAATAACCCTGGTCCTACTATGAACTCCCCAGTTCTTACCCCTTCTCTCTCCCTTCCCCCTTCAGATGGAAGCATGAGTACCCTTCAGTAGTTCACTGATGACTGTTCGTAAAAAGGATTCCGCTCTAACCTAAATCATGTGTACGAGACTCCTGTTGTATGGCTACTTGATGAGGTACCAGAGAGACGTCATATGGCAATGTCTGATCGTGCAGAGGAGTAGTAGATGATGTTCTACCTTTTGAGGACATTCCGCCTGACTTGAGTTTTGAAGACTTAGAACGTACTTTCCCTCGCTTTAGTAGTTTAGAGGGACTAGGTGAGTATAGAGTCTAGGCTAGCCTGGGTGCCAGCTTAAAGACTTCTTGAACAGATCAAGACCTGGGATATTGTATGTATATATATTTATATAGTTATTATTTAGCTATATCTAGGGGTGTTCTAACTAAAGATCTTTACTCTAATAAAGGCTGAATCACCGAATGTTGTCAACTGCTTCTGATATATTTATGTATGGTTGTTCATAATTGTATTATCTATTATCATTTGTCACTTGATTATTAATGATTCTGTTTATTAATCTAAACGTTTTCAAAAAAAAAAGTACCTCGGAAAATAACTACGCTTTTAACAATGATTCAGGCTCATATAATAAATAATAGATAATAATTAGGAAGACATGTTGGTAGCGCTCAGTTTCTAGTATGATCATGACGTACCAGAACAGGAGTCCTCATCAAGTAGCCACACAACAGGAGTCTCGTACACAGGATTTAGGTTAAAGTTCACGTACAAACGGGGTGCAGACATTGGTTGGTCGCACTGTATATACATATAAACAGAGAACGAGATTCACCCTAGACTCAGAAGACTACCTAGAGTGGAATCCTTTTTGCATACGATTGTCAGTGAGCTACGGAAGGGAACTCATGCTTCCATCTGAAGGGGGAAAGGAGAGAGAAGGAGTAAGAACTGGGGAATTCTTAGTAGGGCCGGGGTTATTAGTTAAGTTCATTAATTCTGTGTTGTTTAGTAGATGAATAGCAAAATATAGTAAAGCAGTAAATAGAAGAATCAGATAATTAGAGAAAATAGAGAATACAAAAAGCAAAACACGAACGAAAGAATACAAGAAAATAAGCCACAGACACTGAGAATAGAATACAAACAAACAAAGCATACATTCATTCAACATTCATAATAGAGGAAATACACAACCAAGTATGATGCATGTCTGTCCTATGCAGGCCATGAGCTCACGTGTCAGTTTACACCCTGCAGCCCGACATTACCTAGGAACAAGTCCCAGATATGGTTTTCCTTTGTGTCCTTAGTGCATACGTGTCGGTGGTAAGAATACGACTCCTTCGTGACTACTGGAAGTCGGCACAAAGCTCGACCCCATAATATACGCACAAGGGAAAATAGTGATCCTCAGTTCGTGGGCGTCCCCGAGATCAATTCACAAACAAAACAAAGATCCTCAGTTCGTGGGTTTCCCTGAGATCAACATATAGCAACAAACACGATCCTCAGTTCGTGGGCTATACCCGAGATCAATACTCAACAATACAGTAATCTTCAGTTCGTAGGTTATACCCGAGATCAACATACAACAGTTTGTGGGTTATTCGCGTAATCAATGATTATCAGTTCGGGGGTTTTTCCCACATATAAAATAGTTAACAGTTCGTAGGTTTCCCCAAGATCAATGATCATTCAGTTCGTGGGTACTTCCCGTATTTAACCAATTATCCATCCGTGCGTTTTACTACTCTTTTCTCTTTGTATGTTTACTCTGTTCTAATTACTCTTTTCTCTGTATCTGTTTCCTCTGCTCTCATTACTCTTTTCTCTATATTCCTTTTACTCTTTTTTTCTTTATCTCTTTACTTTACTCTGGTTGCTCTATTCTCTGCGTTACTTTATTCTGCTCTGATTTCTCTGTTTAATGTTTGTTTTTAAGGCTTATGTAAATTTTGGAATGAATAGTTAGCCTGTCCCAAGTATAGGTTCATTAAGTCTATACTGAAACAGTTTAACTTTTCATATAATACCTAACCCTAGTCGCAACTCAAGGACTAACTATATTGCCCTAGTTCGTTCACTAATCTCTGTCTGTTTTTCTGTCATTAAAACTTTACAGACTTTTCTTTGGTTTTTATCTTTTCTTTAACTTCTTATCTTTCCTTTATCTTTGCATCACTATCATGTTATTACCACTCCCTAGGTGTTTTATGAAGGTAATTATGGAATTCTGCACTTAAAGTTGTCTTTCTAAAACTTTTACAGAAAACTGCCTTTTCCACATTATTTTATTATTTTTATTAAAATATTATTTTTAATTAAATATTATTATTTAATATTTTATTATTATTTATTATTTTATCATTAAATTTTCGAAAATTACACCACTTTAACATTTAACCTTTAAAATTCACTTTTTACCACCCGTAACTTTTAATATTTCTACTTTAACCACCCTAACTTTCAAAAATTACTAAATAACCCCCCAAACACCAAAATATTTACTTCCTTGCCCTTTTATGGATCAAAAAGGTGTTCTTCATTGTTCTTCACCACACTCAAAGTGTTCTTCGTGTTCTTCGTAAATTCTTCAGATTCTTTCTCTATTTTTACCCTTTTTCAGTCTTTTCAGCAACCGATTTTTACCATAATTCAAAATAAATTAGCAGCCACTAAAACCCCATCTTTTCCCTTGATTACAACACAAATTCAATCCCAATTTAAGGGTTAGGGTTCGTTTTTTCAGCAGCCCTCAACAACAACATTCATAGCTTAAATATAATCCAATTTCATCAAAATTTCAACAAACTTTCACCAAGAATAACTCATATAAGCAATCAATTTCAAGCATAACCAAACCATATCATAATCACAAATCTCAAACACAATCAATCAAGATTAAATTCGTCACACCCTACCTGGTTTTGCTGCTCCAAATTCGGTTATACTTTCAGGTGGTCCTTAAGCACTTTTTCCTCCTAAATCACATTAAGAAGAACTTTAAATCCACAAACCCTCAACTGACCAAATCTCTCTCAGCATGTTATAAAGGGATATCTCACTTTAGACTTGCTGAAAATTAACGTTTCTTGGCTCACAAGTCAAGCTAAGCATGATTCCTAAGGAAGAACATCAAGAAAACACATGTTTAAGCATGTTTCTTTGAAACCGAAGCAAAAGGGAGATGGTGCAGCCAACACACCTTGATTCCAGCCTTGATAAGTCATATGATTATGTAGAGAAAGAAGAGAGGATCATTTTGGTGAAATCGGAATTTTGATTTGAGTTTTAGTTCAGAAGAAATCAAGCTTTGAAGATTAAGTGTTCATGAAAGTTTCTCTCTTTTCTCTCTTGTTATTTTCAGCCAAAATGATGAAATGAGACATCCTTGGAGGTCTTGGGGATGTAGGGTGAGTTGTGATTGGTTGGCTTGGAGGTGGGTTAAAATAATATTAAAATATTTCAGGTGTATAACTACTAAAACTAGATGTATCGGAACACTTGTAAAAATATCTCTAAAAATTCTTTTCTGTGCTACTAGCATAAATAACACCAGTAACATATTTATTATGAGAATAGAGTATGTATGAGGAGGCCTTAGCATTGCTAAAGTCATTAGGGAGTGCTAGTGCTAAGCTGCACCAGTAAACTGTGAACCCGGTTAAACCGATTTTCTGTTTTTAACTAAAATAGACCAGGTAAACTTATAATATCATTCAATCACCTTCTAATACTAATATAATGATAATATTATCCTATTATCACTCTTCTCTCATGAATTGAGTCCGGTTCATCAAACAGAGACTATTTACGAAAACTAGAATCAAAACTCCTAACCGATACGGTTCAAAAACTAGGTTCTTCACGATTGTGTTGTCGGGCTTGTCTCAACTAAAGTCCTGAGTTAAAGATAATATAATGACAATGAGGATTGAGATTCTTGATGATATAGAAGAGGTGTTCCCTTTACTGATCTTTCGGAGAAATCCGTGTCTTCAGAAAAGATCTCGCGTACTCGAAAATTAGGGTTGATACATTTTACCCTCCTAAAAGAAAATTTTGCCCTCAAAATTTCAGCCACATGCAAGAATCCATCTTCAAGTGATCTTTTTTCATCAAATTTTCACCAAAATTTCAACAAGAATCACTCATATAAACAATCAATTTCAAGCATAACCAAACCATATCATAATCACACATCTCAAACACAATTAATCAAGATTAATTTTACCAAACCCTACCTTGATTTGCTGCTCCAACTCCGGTTACTCTTTGAAGTGTTCTTAAAGCACTTTTTCCTCCTAAAACACATCAAGAACAACTTTAAATCCATAAAACCTTAACTGACCAAACCATAATCAACATGTTAGGAAGGGATTCCTCACTTTAGACGTGCTGGGAATTGAAGATTCTTGGCTCACAAGTCAAGCTAAGCAAGAGATCTAAGGAAGAACATCAAGAAACACATGTTTTAAACATGCTTCCCTGAAAACTGAATTCAAAGGGGAAAGGGACAGCCATCTAACCTTATTTCTAGCCTTGATAAGTTACATGGTTATGTAGAGGAAGAAGAGAGGATCATTTTGGTGAAATCGGAGTTTTCATTTGAGTTTTAGTTCAGAAGAAATCAAACTTTGAAGATTAAGTGTTCATGAAGTTTTCTCTCTTTTCTCTCCTTTCAATTTCGGCCAAAGGGAGTAAATGAACAGCCTTGGAGTGTCTTGGGGGTGTAGGGAGAGTTGTGATTGGTTGGCTTGGAGGTGGGTTAAAATAATATTAAAATATCTCGGTGTATAACTACTAAAACTAGATGTATCGGAACACTTGTAAAAACATCTCTAAAAATTCTTTTCTGAGCTACTATCATAAATGACACTAGTAACATATTTAATATGAGAATAGAACATATATGATGAGTCATTAGCATTGCTAAAGTCATCAGAGAGTGTTGGTGCTAAGCTGCACCAGTAAACTATGAATCCGGTTAAACTGATTTCCTATTTTTAACTAAACCAAACCAGGTAACCTTATAATATCATTCAAGAAACTTCTAATACTAATATAATGATAATATTATACTATTATCTTTCTTCTCGCTTGAATCGAGTTCGGTTTGGAAAACTGAGACTATTTACGAAAATCAGAATCAAAACTCCTAACCGATACGGTTCAAAAACTAGGTTCTTCGTGACTGCGTTATCGAGCTTGCCTCAAAAGAGATCCTAGATTAAGCATGGCATAATGACAATGATGATTGAAATGCTTGATGATATAGCAGAGGTTCTCCCCTTACTGATCTTCTGGAGAAATCCGTATTTTCAGAAAAGATCTCGTGTACTCGAAAAACTGGGTTGTTACATTCTACCCTCCTAAAAGAAAATTTTGCCCTCAAAATTTTAACAACGTGCAGAATCCATCATCAGGCAGTCTACTTCCTTCAAGCCATCCTAACAAAGAGATCAGTCCATTCCTTACGGCACCCAAATCTCACATAGTCATACAGAATGAGCAAATACTTGGTTGTGGCATTTAGACTCTGCAATTTTGACATCGAGGTAGGGGATTTATTTTTAAAATCAAACATTTTTAATTTAGAATGCCTACAAGGTTAATTTGATAATTGCAAATAATTAACAATGGTTAAAAATTGATTAATTGATGTGAATTGCTTGACATGTGTTTGAGAATAGTTAGCTATTGTGATTATTGTGAATTATGAATTAGTATTGGATGCGGTTGTGATGACTCTAAATTATAAGTGAAATTAGATACGGTTGTGAATTGTATTTTGAATTACTGATTTTTGTAATAAGTTGGCTGAGATTTTGATCTTGAATGAATTATTTTGAATTGTTTGATATTGAATTGGAATTTTTACATATTGGAATGGCTGTGAAATGGACTTGTGATGGGTTGGAATTAGTTGAAATGGGGCTGTGAATGATGATTTATTTAATGTTCCTTATCCATATTCTTTTATAAAATCCCTAATTTCTAACCCTAATTCCCAAATTGGAAATCAGAAACCCTAATTCCCAAATTCACAAAAAACCCTAACCCTAGCACCCCTCACCACAGCCGCACCCCACCCCCTTACACCCCCTTCAGTGCAACTTCAAAAATGGAAAAATCCGATAGGGAGAGTGAGGAAACGGAGAAGAGAATAGAGGAAGCAGGGGCTGTTCGCCGTCACTGCCACCTCCCTGGAGCTCGTCGCCGAGCTGCTTCACGTCGTCGTCCCGTCCATGGAGCCATAAGCTCGCGTCACCGCCGATCTGTCCACAAGTCGTCGTCTAGGGGACAGAATCATGAAGAGAGAGAGACGCACGAACAAGAGAGGCCCGCAATCAACCTTGTCGCTGCCATCCTTGCACCACCGCCGTCGCCCTTATCGCCGCTCCGTGCAGCCTGCTTCGTCACTGCCGTCGAGGTCTTCATCGTCGCCGTCACTAGAGGTCTATGAACAGAGAGAAGACGTGTGAGGAATGAGAAACCTTCCCCGTCACCGTTCCACCTCAACCTGGCGTTGCTGTCATCGTCGCCAGGGAAGTCGCCTTCGCCGTCGTGGCCTGGTGCCGTCGATGGAAGCCACCGTCATCGCCTGAGAAGAACCCGAAGAGAGAGAGGGAGCCCGTAGACTCTAAGCTGGCACCCAGGCTAGCCTAGACTCTATACTCACCTAGTCCCTCTAAACTACTAAAGCGAGAGAAAGTACGTTCTAAGTCTTCAAAACTCAAGTCAGGTGGAACGTCATCAAAAGGCGGAACATCATCTACTACTCCTCTGCATGATCAGACATCGCCATATGACGTCTCTCTGGTACCTCATCAAGTAGCCACACAACAGGAGTCTCGTACATACGATTTAAATAAAAGTTTGCATACAAACGGGGTGCAAACGTTGGCTGGTCTCACAGTATATACATATAAACAGGTAACAGAGTTCACTCTAGACTCAGAAGACTACCTAGAGCGGAATCCTCTTTGCAAAACGATCATCAACGAACTACGGAAGGATACTCTTGCTCCCGTCTGAGGGGGAAGGGAGAGAGAAGGGGTAAGAACTGGGGAGTTCTTAGTAGGACCGAGGTTATTAATTACGTTTATTAATTCCGTGTTGTTTAGTAGGAAAATAGTAGAGTACAGAAAGCAGTAAATAGAAGATACAGATAAATAGAGAAAATAGAGAAAATAGGAAGCAAAACACAAATAAAAGAATACAAGAAAACAAAACACAGACACAAAGAATAGAATGAAAACAAAGAAAGCATACATTCAAATAACAATCATAACAGAGGAAATGCGCAACCAAGTATGATGCATGTCTGTCCTATGCAGGCCATGAGCTCACAAGTTGGTTTACACCCTGCATCCTGACATTACCTAGGAACTAGTCCTAGATATGGCTTTATCTCTGTAGGTGAACTTCGGCCTACAGAAACAGCACTCCCATAAGTGAACTTCGGCTTACTGGAATAGTCTAAACACAACAGAACAACTTTCTGTAGGTGAACTTCGGCCTAC
The DNA here is from genome assembly GCF_003086295.3 of Arachis hypogaea. Taxonomy (NCBI): domain Eukaryota; kingdom Viridiplantae; phylum Streptophyta; class Magnoliopsida; order Fabales; family Fabaceae; genus Arachis; species Arachis hypogaea. Next base: position 50,345,337 of record NC_092055.1, read on the forward strand.
AGAAATAGCACCTCTGTGAGTGAACTTCGGCTTACAAAAATGGTGCCCCTGTAAGTGAACTTCAGCTTACAGGTATCACAACTCTCTGTAGGTGAACTTCGGCCTACAGGAGCAACACCCTGAGATACACAATTGATATTCATTACAGGTAAACTTCGGCCTACAGGAATAACAACTTACTGTAGGTGAACTGGGCCTACAGGACCTCTAAGTAGTTAGAGTTTGCTGACTTAACTTGTTTGGTACAATAGATTTTTTTTTCGAGTAATGTTTAGGAAATTATTTTTTTTAACTAATATTTTTAAAATTATTTATTTATCTTAAATTATAAACCTTAAATCATAAATTTCTAATTCTGAATATTAAATTATAAATTTAGATTCTAAAATTAGCTTATGTTATCTGAATAAAAATTAATTTTTATATTTTTTTATTTTTTATTGTTTTTTTGTTAGGAGTATTCTATCTAACTGACTGTAGAATTCGTTAGCTGAAACTAAATATAGAACAGACTACTCAATTGATATTGGATTCTTGATAACAAGTGGTTGTTTGGCATATTTTTTCATCTTCAATATTATTTTATTTTGCCATTGTTAAACGAGTTAGTTCTTACTTTCGGTCTTACGTATTACATTTTTTATATCAAAAATAAAAATTTAATATTGCTTCATATTTATTTTAGAAATTAATAGTTATTCTTTAAAAATTAACAATTTTATATATTTTATTATGTGGGTTAACTCGATTATTATTCGTGTGACCCAAGTTAAATGATGCAATTTTATTATATAATTAGAAATATAAAATTATTATGTGAATACTAAATTCAGTGATCAAATTAATTATTATATATTAAAGATATTTATATATGTTATTTCTCATATTTTTTCAATAATATAATCAGTTATTAGAATAATTAAATTTAACATATTATAATCAAATTTATGTTATAATAATGAAATGTTTTTATAAAAATAAAATCAAACTTTTTTATAAACACTAAATATATATTTTTATATGGTAATTGATTGGTTACTTTTTTTTTTTTGGTATTTATATAACATGATTCATTTATAACACTAAAAGAAAATATAATCTTTACCTTCTATAGGAAATCTTTAATATCATAAAACAAGAAATAATCAAATATATATTTGTCAGATCTTCTGCACCTCTTTAAATTTTATGAATTATGATTGTTATGATGGGTTGTTGTTCGCAGGTTTTCAAGATTTTGGTATCTTTATAGGCGACAACTTTGTTTGATTATATATATAATTTGTATAATATGAGAATGACATTTTTATATGAGAATATATTTATAGTTATTGAATAGTTTTAATAATTAAGATTAAATATACTTAATAAATAATATTTTAAATGTATTTATTGAATTCATCATGATAATACATTTAAAATTATTATATATATAATTATTATTTTTAATTTTTATTAAAATATATTTAATAAAGATATTAAAATAATTAATTTCATATAACCATAAAAAAACATAATTAAAAAAATATACACAAACAATACTTTGTTAAAAAATAGAATCATATAATAATTAAAAATATTTCATTTCAATATATATTACAACTTCATCTAAAATACTTTAGCCTAGACCCTATACTCACCTAGTCCCTCTAAAATACTAAAGCGAGGGAAAGTACATTCTAAGTCTTCAAAACTCAAGTCAGGTGGAACGTCATCGAAAGGTAGAACATCATCTGTTACTCATCTGCACGATCAGACATTGCCATATGACGTCTCTCTAGTACCTCATCAAGTAGCCACATAACAGGAGTCTTATACATAGGATTTAGGTTAAAGTTCACGTACAAACGGGGTGCAGTCATTGGCTGGTCTCACTGTATATACATATAAACAGAGAACGAGATTCACCCTAGACTCAGAAGACTATCTAGAGCGGAATCCTCCTTGCAGAACCATCATCAACAAACTACGATAAGGTACTCTTGCTTCCATATGAAGGGGGAAGGGAGAGAGAAGGGGTAAGAACTGGAGAGTTCTTAGTAGGGACGGGGTTATTAGTTAAGTTCATTAATTCTGTGTTGTTTAGCAGGCAAATAGAAGAATACAAAAAAGCAGTAAATAGAAGATACAGATAAATAAAAGAGATAGAGAAAATAGAAAATAGAACACAAACAGAAGAATACAAGAAAACAAAACACAGACACAGAAGATAGAATGCAAACAAAGAAAGCATACATTCATACAACAATCATAACAGAGAAAATACACAACCAAGTATGATGCATGTCTGTCCTATGCAGGCCATGAGCTCACATGTCGGTTTACACCCTGCATCCCGACATTACCCAGGAACTAGTCCTAGATATGGCTTTATCTCTGTAGGTGAACTTCGGCCTACAGAAACAGCACTCCCATAAGTGAACTTCGGCTTATAGGAATAGTCTAAACACAACAGAACAACTTTCTGTAGGTGAACTTTGGCCTACAGAAATGACACCTCTGTAAGTGAACTTCGGCTTACAGGAATAATCTAAACACAACAAAATAACTTTCTGTAGGTGAACTTCAGCCTACAGAAATAGCACTTCTGTAAGTGAACTTCGGCTTACAGAAATAGCACCCCTGTAAGTGAACTTTGGCTTACAGGTATCACAACTCTCTGTAGGTGAACTTCGGCCTACAGGAGCAACACCCTGAGATACACAATTGATATTCACTGTAGGTGAACTTTGGACTACAGGAATAACAACTCACTGTAGGTGAACTTGGGCCTACAGGACCTCTAGGGCCAAAGGAAAAGCAGCAGATGAACATACAACAGAGCATCATGCCACAAGGCTTAACTCTTTTCACTTTGACTTTTACTCGGCTCTGATTACTCTTTTCTCTATATCTCTTTACTTTTCTCTGGTTACTCTGTTCTCTGTATTTCTCTACTCTGCTCTGATTTCTCTGTTTAACGTATGTATTTAAAGCTTATGTAAATTTCGGTATGAATAGTTAGCTTGTCCCAAGTATAGGTTCATTAAGTCTATACTGAAACAGTTTAACTTTTCATATAATACCTATCCCTAGTCGCAATTCAACGACTAACTATGCTGCCCTAGTTTGTTCACTAATCTCTGTCTGATTTTCTGTTATTAGAACTTTACAGACTTTTCTTTAACTTTTTATCTTTCTTTTATCTTTGCCTCACTAATATGTTCTTACCACTCCCTAAGTGTTTTATGAAGGTAATTATGAGATTCTGCACTTAAAGTTGTCTTTCTAAAGCTTTTACAGAAAACTGCCTTTTCCGTATTATTTTATTATTTTTATTAAAATATTATTTTTAATTAAATATTATTATTTAATATTTTATTATTATTTATTAGTTTATCATTAATTTTCGAAAATTAACTTACCTTTTACTTTTAACCTTTAAAATTCAATTTTTACCACCCATAACTTTTAATAATTCTACTTTAACCACCCTAACTTTTGGAAACTACCAAATAACCCCTTAAACACCAAAATTTTTACTTCCTTGCCCTTTTAAGGATCTAAAGCCTATTCTTAATTTTTCTTCATTACACTCAAAGTGTTCTTCATGTTCTTCGTAAATTCTCTAGATTCTTTCTCTGTTTTTACCCGTTTTTCAATCTTTTCAGTAACCGATTTTTACCATAATTCAAAATAAAATTGCAGCCACTAAAGCCCCTTATTTCATACTTGATTTCAACACAAATTCAACCCCAATTTAAGTCCTAGGGTTCGTTTTTCCAGCATCCATGAAGAACACAAATTCAAAGTTGAATATCATCAAATTTTATCAAATTTTCACCAAAATTTCAACAAGAATCACTCATATAAACAATCAATTTCAAGCACAGCCAAACCATAATCACACAACTTAAACACAATCAATCAAGATTAAATTCGTTAAACCCTACTTGATTTTGCTGCTCCAAATTCGGTTATACTTTCAGGTGGTCCTTAAGCACTTTTTCCTCCTAAATCACATCAAGAACAAATTTAAATCCACAAACCCTCAACTGACCAAATCTCTCTCAGCATGTTAGGAAGGGATATCTCACCTTAGAATTGCTGGAAATTAATGTTTCTTGGCCCTCAAGTCAAGTTTAGCATGATTCCTAAGGAAGAACATCAAGAAAATACATGTTTAAGCATGTTTCCTCGAAAACCAAATTGAAGAGGGAGGGAGACAGACATCTCATCTTATTTCTAGCCTTGATATATTATATGATTATGTAGAGGAAGAAGAGAGGATCATTTTGGTGAAATCGGAGTTTTGATTTAAGTTTTAGTTCAGAAGAAATCAAGCTTTGAAGATTTAAGTGTCATGAAAGTTTCTCTCTTTTCTCTCTTCTCATTTTTGGCCAAAGGGAGTAAATGACCAGCCTTGGAGTGTCTTTGGGGTGTAAGGTGAGTTGTGATTGGTTGGCTCGAAGGTGGATTGAAATAATATTAAAATATCTCAGGTGTACAACAACTAAAACTAGATGTATCGGAATACTTGTAAAAATATCTCTAAAAATTATTTTCTGAGCTACTAGCATAATTGACACTAGTAACATATTTATTATGAGAATAAAACATGTATAATGAGGCCTTAGCATTGCTAAAGTCATCAGAGAGTGCTGGTGCTAAGCTGCACCAGTAAACTGTGAACCCGGATAAATCAATTTCCTGTTTTTAACTAAAACAGGCCAGGTAACCTTATAATATTATTCAAGCATCTTATAATACTACTATAATAATAGTATTATACTATTATCTCTCTTCTCTCATGAATCATGTCCGGTTTGTCAAACAGAGACTATTTACAAAAACTAGAACCAAAACTCCTAACCGACACGATCCAAAAACTAGGTTCTTCGTGATTGCGTTATCGAGCTTGACTCAGAAAAAGTTCTAGCTTAAGGATAAAATAATGGCAATGAAGAATGAGATGCTTGATGATACAGCAGAGGAGTTCCCTTTACTAATCTTCCGGAGAAATCCGTGCCTTCAGAAAAGATCTCGCGTACTTGAAAAACGGGGTTGTTACATTGGTGATGGTATAAGTATGATAGAGGTTTGATTTTGTGTAAAATATGCCTTTCAAACTATTTTGGGTGTATTGGTTTGAGTTCCAATGCTTCGGTTGTGGAAAAAGTGTAAATTTGGTAAAAGCCTAAATTTTGGCGAAAACAGATTTTTAGCCAACTTCATCGGGCCTAACTCGGTTTTCGGAGTTGAAAATTCAACAAAATTGGATTTTTATAAAAATTTATTCAATAATATTTCCAATGGTTCAAGAATGGTTGAAAAATGAATTTTGTAAAAAAAGTTATGAACGCTTGAAAATCTGGTTTCAAAACTGAATTCTACAGAAGTTGCAGCATTTTGAGGTCAAGCGCACGCATGATGGGCATTCCAGAATTTAAAAGATTTCGTATGAGTACCATGCGTACGTGCAAAACTAGACTCGTGTGTAGGCATGAGGCATGCATACGCACAACCACCCAATTTTACAGAAAATGTATTTTTGTATTTTTAATCATTCTTCGAGCCTTCTAAACCTCTGTAAACCCTGTTGTGAGTTTAGAGCCGGTGAAATAGAGGGTAGAGGAGTTAGGAACGAGACTGAATAAGTCGAGACAGTGAATTGAAGAAAGATGAACTAAATATGAAGTGAAGTATGATGAGAATTAATTATGATGATGAGGAATAATAATGAGTGATAATTGATTTTGATTGAGGTATGATGATGATTATGAGTTTGAGAGAGGATGATGATTGAGTATGATCAAGATATGATGAGGACGATGAGGAAAATGAGTTATGGTGATGACTGATGATGATTATTATTGTGAAAGGAGTAAAATGGAATTGAGAAGGAAGTCAATAATGAAAATTAACTCTGATTTGAGATATACCTACCTAGGAAGTGCAGTTGAGTGATTCTACTTGCCGCAATAGAGTGATTCTACTTGCTTTCGGATATGATTGCAATACAGTGAAGTGATTCCACTTGCCGCAGTAGAGTGATTCTACTTGCTTCCAGATGTAATTGCAATGCAGTGGAGTGATTCAACTTGCCGCAGTGGAGTGATTCCACTTGCCAAATATACCTGTCTGGATAGATGCAATGAAGTGATTCTACTTGCTCTAGACATGTCGGGGTTAGCTATATAACCGACAGATGAAACTCATCGGTCATAGGACAGGCATGCATAATTTGTACTTGTTTGACTTGCTTGAGTTTGCTACTTGTCATGACTTGTTTATTTGTACTTATTAAATGATTATATGCTAATTGCTTTACTTGTAATTACTTGTGATTTACTTGATGGACTTGCTTGTGTTTGTATAACTGAGAGGTCCCTCATGCTGGTGTCGGTTGACGCTAAGTGTAACACCCTAACACAGAGCTTTACGCTTAAGTTCATAAATCAGAGGTGGCGGAGTATTACGACCTCTAAAAGTAAGATACGTGCACACACACACACACACACACACACACACACACACACATGAAGAATAGTTTAACTAGGAGCCTTAAAGAAAAGTTGAATAAAAAAAACTTGAGATTTGCATCACACTCGAAATGGTTAAGCGTAGAAGGGATAGATAACAACGCACAGAAAAGATACTATACATACTAATATAGAGTTCCAAAGATACATATAGCAAGCTCCAGACATAACCTGCGAAGCAAAGGCCGAGCAGAGTATATGTATATACATATGTACGACCCAAAAGTTTAACGAAAGACAATATATAAATCCTATTTTTTCAAGTCAAACTGTAGGAGAGACAAAATATAAATATATACAAAAGTGGAAAATATATATAAATATATATATATATATATAAACTATATACACAATAAAAGAAATCCCCAAAATGTAGATCTTCGCTTCAAGTAAGTCTCCAGCATGCTCAGCGAGGTGTCTCACGTCCTGCATCTGAAAAGCAATAGAATATGTATGGAATGAGAACTGGAGGTTCTCAATATGATAAAGGTGCCCATATAGATAATAAATAAGGTCCCAGGAAGCCAAAAGCATTCCAAAATCTCCAACAACTCAAATTAAATCCTAGAGTTCTCACTAAGCCAGAAATAAGGTGATTTTGTCTAAAGTTTCTAGTCTGACTCTTCCTAATCAGTTCTCTGCATACCTTCTAGTGACCAACCCTCAGCGTCACCTCCGCCAGCGTGAGGGATCTCTCAAAAACAAACACATACAAGTCAAATAAAGAAAACACAGATAAGGATAGCAGATACAGCAAATAGATTAAGTAGCAATTAATTATAGTTAAGCAAATAAGCAAGCCAAAACAAATGCATACTCAAACAAAATATACAAATGCATATGATGTATGTCTGCTGTATAGTCGATGAGTCTCATCTGTCGGTTATATAGCCAAACCCGACATGTCTAGTAGCGAATCCTGGACAAGAACACCACAACACAAAGCAAGTGGGGCAAAATCGCAACCCTTGCATCTTATCCACGTAACCTGGAGCAAGGGGGATGGTGTGCGAAATTGCTACTCTGAGGTTGTAAAATTTGTTGTTCGTTCTCTCCCTGGCAATGGCACCAAAAACGGATGCACAGAACCATGGTCCAAACATAACTTCACAACTTCGCACAACTAACCAGCAAGTGAACTGGGTCGTCCAAGTAATAAAACCTTACGTGAGTAAGGGTCGATCCCACGGAGATTGTCGGTATGAAGCAAGCTATGGTCACCTTGTAAATCTCAGTCAGGCGGATATCAAATGGTTATGGAGTTTTCGAAAATAAATAATAAATAAACAGAAAATAAAGATAGAAATACTTATGTAATTCATTGGTGAGAATTTCAGATAAGCGTATAGAGATGCTTTCGTTCCTCTGAATCTCTCCTTTCCCGCTGTCTTCATCCAATCAGTCTTACTCCTTTCCATGGCAAGCTTTATGTAAGGGAATCACCGTTGTCAATGGCTACATCCCATCCTCTTGTGAAAAAGGTCCAAATGCTCTGTCACGGCACGGCTAATCATCTGAGGTTCTCGATCATACTGGAATAGGATTCACCCTCCTTTTGCGTCTGTCACTATGCCCAGCACTCGCGAGTTTGAAGATCGTCACAGCCATCCCTTCCCAGATCCTACTCGGAATACCACAGACAAGGTTTAGACTTTTCGGATCTCAGGAATGGCCATCCATGGGTTCTAACTTATACCACGAAGATTCTAATAACTCAGACTCGGTCCCCTGTATTAGATATCTAAGAGATACTCATTCTAGCTTGGTTGCATGTAGAACGGAAGTGTTTGTCAGGCACGCGTTCATAAGTGAGAATGATGATGAGCGTCACATAATCATCACATTCATCATGTTCTTGGGTGCTAATGGATATCTTAGAAGCGGAATAAGTTTAATTGAATAGAAAATAGTAGTACTTTGCATTAATTCATGAGGAACAGCAGAGCTCTACACCTTAATCTATGGAGTGTAGAAACTCTACCGTTGAAAATACATAAGTGAAAGGTTCAGGCATGGCCGAGAGGCCAGCCCCAAAAACGTGATCACAGGATCAAAAATATAATCCAGGATCTTCCAAAAGATGTCTAATACAATAGTAAAAAGTCCTATTTATACTAAACTAGCTACTAGGGTTTACAGAAGTAAGTAATTAATGCATAAATCCACTTCCGGGGCCCACTTGGTGTGTGCTTGGGCTGAGCTTTAGCTTTCCACGTGCAGAGGCTCTTTCTGGAGTTGAACGCCAAGTTGTAATGTGTTTTTGGCGTTCAACTCTGGTTCGTGACGTGTTTCTGGCGTTTAACTCCAGATTGCAGCGTAGAACTGGCGTTCAACGCCCTTTTGCATCATCTAAACTCGGCCAAAGTATGGACTATTACATATTGCTGGAAAGTCCTAGATGTCTACTTTCCAACGCAATTGGAAGCACGCCATTTTGAGTTCTATAGCTCCAGAAAATCCACTTTGAGTGCAGGGAGGTCAGAATCCAACAGCATCAGCAGTCCTTCTTCAACCTCTGAATCTGATTTTTGCTCAAGTCCCTCAATTTCAGCCAGAAAATACCTGAAATCACAGAAAAACACACAAACTCATAGTAAAGTCTAGAAATATGAATTTAACATAAAAACTAATAAAAATATCCCTAAAAGTAACTAGATTCTACTAAAAACATACTAAAAACAATGCCAAAAAGTGTATAAATTATCTGCTCATCACAACACCAAACTTAAATTGTTGCTTGTCCCCAAGCAACTGAAAATCAAATAGGATAAAAAGAAGAGAATATACTATAAATTCCAAACTATCAATGAAATATAGCTCCAATCAGATGAGCGGGACTTGTAGCTTTTTGCCTCTTGAATAGTTTTGGCATCTCACTTTATCCATTGAAGTTCTGAATGATTGGCATCTATAGGAACTCAGAGTTCAGATAGTGTTATTGATTCTCCTAGTTCAGTCTGTTGATTCTTGAACACAGCTACTTTATGAGTCTTGGCCGTGGCCCTAAGCACTTTGTTTTCCAGTATTACCACCGGATACATAAATGCCACAGACACATAACTAGGTGAACCTTTTCAGATTGTGACTCAGCTTTGCTAAAGTCCCCAATTAGAGGTGTCCAAGATTCTTAAGCACACTCTTCTTTTGCTTTGGACCTTGACTTTAACCACTCAGTCTCAAGTTTTCACTTGACACCTTCACGCCACAAGCACATAGTTAGGGACAGCTTGGTTTGGCCGCTTAGACCAGGATTTTATTCTTTTAGGCCCTCCTATCCACTGATGCTCAAAGCCTTGGGATCCTTTTTATTTACCCTTGCCTTTTGATTTTAAGGGTTATTGGCTTTTTGCTCTTGCCTCTTGGTTTTAAGAGCTTTTGTGGCTTTTTCTGCTTGCTTTTTCTTTTTCTATATTTTTTTTCGCCATTTTTTTTCTTTTTTTTTTCTGCAAGCTTTTGTATTCACTGCTTTTTCTTGCTTCAAGAATCAATTTTATGATTTTTCAGATTATCAAATAACATGTCTCCTTGTCATCATTCTTTCAAGAGCCAACATATTTAACATTCTTAAACAACAACTTCAAAAGACATATGCACTGTTCAAGCATTCATTTAGAAAACAAAAAGTATTGTCACCACATCAATATAATTAAACTAAGTTCAAGGATAAATCCGAAACTCATGTACTTCTTGTTCTTTTGAATTAAAATATTTTTCATTTAAGAGAGGTGATGGATTCATATTCACTACTTTAAGGCATAGACACTTAGACACTAATGATCATGTAATAAAGACACAAACATAGATAAACATTTAACATAAGAAAACGAAAAACAGAAAGTTTAAGAACAAGGAATGAGTCCACCTTAGTGATGGTGGCGTTTTCTCCTTGAGGAACCAATGATGTCCTTCAGCTTTTCTATGTCTCTTCCTTGTCTCTGTTGCTTAATCCCTAGTGATTTTGGTGCTCCTATCCTAAGTTGCTCCCAATAATTGTGTGGGGGAAAATGTATCCCCTGAGGTATCTCAGGGATCTCTTGATTTGCAGTCAAATGTTCTACCACTGAGCTATAGATTCTTTACATGAATCTCTCCATCTCCCATGACTTGGAGGTGGAAGCTTTTGTCTTCCCTTTTCTCTTCTCTCTTTTTTTTTTTTTTGAGGTTTCTCTGGCCTTAGGTGCCATCAATGGTTATAGAAAAGCAAAATAAGCAATGCTTTTACCACACCAAACTTAGAATGTTGCTCGCCCTCGAGCAAAAGAAGAAAGAATAGATGAAGAAGAAGATGTGGATAAAACTAGGATTATAAGGAGGGAAGGTGGGGATCCTGTGGGGTCCACAGATCCTGAGATGATCCTGTGAGGTCCACAGATCTTGAGGTGTCAAGGATTTACATCCCTGCACCAATTAGGCATGTAAAATGCCTTTGCATGCAATTCTGGCGTTTAAACACCAAATTGATGCTTGTTTCTGGCGTTCAGCGCCAGCTCTTCCTCAGTGTGCATTTCTGGCATCTGAACGCCAGGATGCTGCTTGTTTCTGGCGTTCAACGCCAGATCCATGCTCTGTTCTGGCGTTGAGTGCCAGCCAGATGCTCCTTACTGGCGTTTCAACGCCAGTAAGATCCTCCTCCAGGGTGTGATTTTTCTTCTGCTGTTTTTGATTTTTTTTTTATTTATTTTGTGACTCCACATGATCATGAACCTAAAAAAACATGAAATAACAATAAAAATATATTAAAATTAGATAAATAAAAATTGGGTTACCTCCCAACAAGCGCTTCTTTAATGTCAATAGCTTGACAGTGGGCTCTCATGGAGCCTCACAGTTGTTCAGAGCATTGTTGAGACTTCCCAACACCAAACTTAGAGTTTGGATATGGGAGTTCAACACCAAACTTAGAGTTTGACTGTGGGAGCTCTGGTTGACTCTGTTTTGAGAGAAGCTTACTGTGCCTCTTTTCCATGTTTACAGAAGGATGTCCTTGAGTTTTAAACTCAAGGGAGTCCTCATTCAATTGAAGGACTAGTTCACCTCTGTTAACATCAATCACAGCTCTTACTGTGGCTAGGAAGGGTCTTCCAAGGATGATGGATTCATCCTCATCCTTCCCAGTATCTAGGATTATGAAATCAGCAGGGATGTAAAGACCTTCAACCTTTACTAATATGTCCTCTACTTGTCCATAAGCCTATTTTCTGGAATTTTCTGCCATCTCTAATGAGATTTTAGCAGCTTGTACCTCAAAGATTCCCAGTTTCTCCATTACAGAGAGTGGCATGAGGTTTATTTCTGACCCCAGGTCACATAGAGCCTTCTCAAAGGTCATGGTGCCTATGGTACAAGGTATCAGGAACTTTCCAGGATCCCATTTCTTCTGAGGTAATCTCAGTTGATCCAATGCATTTAGTTCATTGGTGAACAGGGGAGGTTCATCTCCCCAAGTCTTATTACCAAATAACTTGGCATTCAGCTTCATGATTGCACCAAGGAACTTGGCAACTTGCTCTTCAGTAACATCTTCATTCTCTTCAGAAGAGGAATACTCATCAGAGCTCATGAATGGCATAAGGAGGTTTAATGGAATCTCTATGGTCTCTAGATGAGCCTCAGAGTCCTTTGGTTCCTCAGAAGGAAACTCCTTATTGATCACTGGATGTCCCAGGAGGTCTTCCTCCTTGGGATTCACGTCCTTCTCCTCTCTTGTGGGTTCGGCCATGATGGTCAATTCAATGGCCTTGCACTCTCCTTTTGGATTTTCTTCTGTATTACTTGGGAGAGTACTAGGAGGGATTTCAGTGATCCTTTTACTCAGCTGGCCCACTTGTGCCTCCAAATTTCTAATGGAGGACCTTGTTTCATTCATGAAACTTACAGTGGCCTTAGATAGATCAGAGACTAAATTTGCTAAGCTAGATGGATTCTGCTCAGAATTCTCTTTCTGTTGCTGAGTGGATGATGGAAAAGGTTTACTATTGTTAAACCTATTTCTTCCATCATTATTAAAGCCTTGTTGAGGCTTTTGTTAATCCTTCCATGAGAGATTTGGGTGATTTCTCCATGAGGGATTATAGGTGTTTCCATATGGTTCACCCATGTAATTCACCTCTGCTATTGCAGGGTTCTCAGGATCATAAACTTCTTCTTTAGAAGATGCCTCTTGAGTATTATTGGATGCAGCTTGCATTCCATTCAGACTCTGAGAAATCATATTGACTTGCTAAGTCAATATTTTATTCTGAGCCAATATGGCATTCAGAGTATCAATTTCAAGAACTCCCTTCTTCTGAGGCGTCCCATTATTCACAGGATTCCTCTCAGAAGTGTACATGAACTGGTTATTAGCAACCATGTCAATAAGTTCTTGAGCTACTGCAGGCATTTTCTTTAGGTGAATGGATCCACCTGCAGAAGTATCCAATGACATCTTAGCTAATTCAGACAGACCATCATAGAATATATCCAGGATGGTCCATTCTGAAAGCATATCAGAAGGACACTTTTTGGTCAGTTCCTTGTATCTCTCCCAAGCTTCATAGAGGGATTCACCTTCCTTCTGTCTGAAGGTTTGAACATCCACTCTAAGCTTACTCAGCTTTTGAGGAGGAAAGAACTTGGCTAAGAAAGCCTTGACCAGCTTATCCCAAGAGTTCAGGCTATCCTTATGTTGAGAGTCCAACCATATTCTAGCTCTATCTCTCACAGCAAAAGGGAAAAGCATGAGCCTGTAGACTTCAGGATCTACTCCATTAGTCTTAACAGTATCACAGATCTGCAAGAATTCAGTTAAGAACCCATGAAACTTGCAGTTTTGTTGCATCAGAGAAACTAATTGAGGTTTCAGCTCAAAGTTGTTTGCTCCCATGGCAGGGATGGAGATGCTTCTTCCATGTAAATTGGAATTAGGTGCAGTAAAGTCACCAAGCATCCTCCTTGCATTATTATTATTTTCAGCTGCCATCTCCTCTTCCTGTTCGAAAATTTCTGAAAGGTGCTTGCTGGATTGTTGTAATTTAGCTTCTCTTAGTTTCCTCTTCAAAGTCCTTTCAGATTCAGGGTCTGCTTCAACAAGAATGTTCTTGTCCTTACTCCTGCTCATATGAAAAAGAGGGAACAGAAAAATAATAATAATAGGGATCCTTTTTGCCCAAGTATAGAGGTTCCCTTATGTGAGTAGAAGAAGAAAAGAATGTAATGTAAAGAAGGGAAGAAGAGAAAATTCGAACACAGATGGAAGAGGGGGTTTGAATTTGGGTGAGATGAAGTGTTAGTAGATGAATAAATAAATAGAAGGAGATGAGAGAGAAAGAGAATTTTCGAAAATTATTTTTGAAAAATGGTTAGTGATTTTCAAAAATTAAAAGAAGAAATAAATTAAAATTGAATTTTGAAACAATTAGTTAATTAAAAAGAATTTTTGAAAAAGAGGGAGATATTTTCGAAAATTAGAGAGAGAGAGAGAGAGAGAGAGTTAGTTAGGTAGTTTTGAAAAAGATAAGAAACAAACAAAAAGTTAGTTAGTTAGTTGAAACAAATTTTGAAAATCAATTTTTTAAAAAGATAAGAAGATAAGAAGTTAGAAAAGATATTTTAAAATCAAATTTTTGAAAAAGATATGTTTTAAAAAGATATGATTAAAAATATATGATTTTAAAAAAAGATAAAAAGATATTTTTGAAAAGATATGATTGAAATTAGTTTTGAAAAAGATTTGATTTTTAAAATCACAATTAATGACTTGATTCACAAGATATCACAAGATATGATTCTAGAACTCAAAGTTTGAATCTTTCTTAACAAGTAAGTAACAAACTTAAAATTTTTGAATCAAAACATTAATTGTTGAATATATTTTCGAAAATTATGATATAAAATGAAGAAAAATATTTTTGAAAAATATTTTTATAATTTTCGAAAATAAATAAGAAAAATGAAAAAGATTTGATTTTTGAAAAAGATTTTGAAAAAGATAAGATTTTTAAATTGAAAATTTGATTTGACTCATAAGAAACAACTAAATTTTAAAAAGTTTTGAAAAAGTTAAATCTAATTTTCGAAATTTTAAGAGAGAAAAAGGGGAAGATATTTTTTTTATTTTTGAATTTTTTTTATGATGAGAGAGAAAAACATGAAAATGATGCAATGCATGAAAATTTTGGATCAAAACAATGAATGCATGCAAGAATGCTATGAATGTCAAGATGAACACCAAGAACACTTTGAAGATCATGATGAACATCAAGAACATATTTTTGAAAATTTTATATGCAAAGAAAACATGCAAGACACCAAACTTAGAAATCTTTAATGCTTAGACACTAAGAATTCAAGAATGCATATGAAAAACACCATACAACACAAAATTATCAAGAACAACTTGAAGATCATGATGAATGCAATGCATGAATGCATGAATTTTCGAAAAATGCAGAGAATTTTTAGAAAAAATGCAGTTGACACCAAATTTGAAATTGACTCAAGACTCAAACAAGAAACACAAAATATTTTTGATTTTTTTTATGATTTTGTGATTTTTTTTGTATTTTTATTTTATATTTTTCGAAAAGTAGTGTGAAAAAGAAAAATAAGGATTCCAAAATTTTTAATATGAATTCCAGGAATCTTGCACTCTTATTCTAAAGCTCCAATCTGAGGGTTAGACATGGCTTAATAGCCAGTCAAGCTTTAGCATGTAAATCTTTTGGATCTGGAACAGCAGCAGGTGGATTAGCAACAACTAGCTTGCTCTTGATAATGTTGTGTTGGAAGCCCCAGTCCAAATGAATTTAGAAATGGCTTTACAACCAGTCAGGCTTCAACATGCTTCATGAAACACTAGAATTCATTCTTAAAAAAATTTTAGAATAATTTTCGAAAACAGATGAGAACTTTTTGAAAGATTTTTGAAAAATTTTGAAAATTTTTTTTTTTAATACAAAATAAGAAGAAAATTACCTAATCTGAGCAACATGATGAACGGTCAGTTGTCCAAACTCAAACAATCCCCGGCAACGGCGCCAAAAACTTGGTGTGCGAAATTGTTACTCTGAGGTTGTAAAATTTGTTGTTCGTTCTCTCCCTGGAAATGGCACCAAAAAACGGATGCACAGAACCATGGTCCAAACATAACTTCACAACTTCGCACAACTAACCAGCAAGTGCACTAGGTCGTCCAAGTAATAAAACCTTACGTGAGTAAGGGTCGATCCCACGGAGATTGTCGGTATGAAACAAGCTATGGTCACCTTGTAAATCTCAGTCAGGCGGATATCAAAAGGTTATGGAGTTTTCGAAAATAAATAATAAATAAACAGAAAATAAAGATAGAAATACTTATGTAATTTATTGGTGAGAATTTCAGATAAGCGTATAGAGATGCTTTCGTTCCTCTGAATCTCTGCTTTCCCGCTGTCTTCATCCAATCAGTCTTACTCCTTTCCATGGCAAGCTTTATGTAAGGGCATCACCGTTGTCAATGGCTACATCCCATCCTCTTGTGAAAAAGGTCTAAATGCTCTGTCACGACACGGCTAATCATCTGAGGTTCTCGATCATAGTGGAATAGGATTCACCCTCCTTTTGCGTCTGTCACTACGCCCAGCACTCGCGAGTTTGAAGATCGTCACAGCCATCCCTTCCCAAATCCTACTCGGAATACCACAGACAAGGTTTAGACTTTCCGGATCTCAGGAATGGCCATCCATGGGTTCTAACTTATACCACGAAGATTCTAATAACTCGGACTCGGTCCCCTGTATTAGATATCTAAGAGATACTCATTCTAGCTTGGTTGCATATAGAACGGAAGTGTTTGTCAGGCACGCGTTCATAAGTGAGAATGATGATGAGCGTCACATAATCATCACATTCATCATGTTCTTGGGTGCGAATGGATATCTTAGAAGCGGAATAAGTTGAATTGAATAGAAAACAGTAGTACTTTGCATTAATTCATGAGGAACAGCAGAGCTCTACACCTTAATCTATGGAGTGTAGAAACTCTACCGTTGAAAATACATAAGTGAAAGGTTCAGGCATGGCCGAGAGGCCAGCCCCAAAAACGTGATCACAGGATCAAAAATATAATCCAGGATCTTCCAAAAGATGTCTAATACAATAGTAAAAAGTCCTATTTATACTAAACTAGCTACTAGGGTTTACAGAAGTAAGTAATTAATGCATAAATCCACTTCCGGGGCCCACTTGGTGTGTGCTTGGGCTGAGCTTTAGCTTTCCACGTGCAGAGGCTCTTTCTGGAGTTGAACGCCAAGTTGTAATGTGTTTTTGGCGTTCAACTCTGGTTCGTGACGTGTTTCTGGCGTTTAACTCCAGACTGCAGCGTAGAACTGGCGTTCAACGCCCTTTTGCATCGTCTAAACTCGGCCAATGTATGGACTATTATATATTGCTGGAAAGCCCTGGATGTCTACTTTCCAACGCAATTGGAAGCGCGCCATTTTGAGTTCTGTAGCTCCAGAAAATCCACTTTGAGTGCAGGGAGGTCAGAATCCAACAGCATCAGCAGTCCTTCTTCAACCTCTGAATATGATTTTTGCTCAAGTCCCTCAATTTCAGCCAGAAAATACCTGAAATCACAGAAAAATACACAAACTCATAGTAAAGTCCAGAAATGTGAATTTAACATAAAAACTAATAAAAATATCCCTAAAAGTAACTAGATTCTACTAAAAACATACTAAAAACAATGCCAAAAAGCGTATAAATTATCCGCTCATCAGGGGACAACCACAACCCTTGCTTCTTACCCAGGAGGTGTTACGATTCTCGACCCAAAGCAAGTGTGACGAAACTCAACCCTTGGATCTTACCCGGCATCTCAAACCTTTACCTGGAGCAAGTGGACAACACCACTGTATCTTACATGGTATCTCAATCTTCACTCGGAGCAAGTAGACAATGCCACCGGAGCAAGTGGACAACGCCACTACATCTTACCCAGTGTCTTAACTTTTACCCAGAGCAAGTGGACAACACCACTACATCTTTCCCGGTGGTGTATCTCAATCAGATTCAATTTCATTTCCAAATCCATTTTTTCATATCATTTCAATTCATTCAAAAATCACAATTAAGATCAATCCTCATCATCCATCATTCTCATAGCCAACCTCGTCATCCTTAATTCCTTTTTCAATCATCATCATTTTTCATTATCATAATTATCCTCTTCACATATCTCATTACATTAAGTCCCTCTTTCTTCAATTTAATGTCTCAAGTCATTAGGTCTCACTCCTAGCTCCTCTATCCTCTAATACACCGGCTCTAGACTCATAACAGAATTTAAAAGGCTAGAGGAATGATCAAAAATACAAAAATTTCATTTCAGTCAAAACAGGGTATCGCATATGCGAGCTTCGTCCACATACGCGAGCATGTCAAAACGCCAAATTCGCGTACACGAGGGTGTGGGAAGAGCCCAATACCCACGAACGCATGACCCTGCCGCGTACGCACGCATATCAATATTCCCAAAAAGCTGTTAAGTTCAGAAATCAATTTTTTACACCAACTTCAAGTGCGCATAACTTTTTTTGTTAAAAATCATTTTCAATCCGTTCTTCGAACGTTATAAATTGCATGAACCTAATTTTTATTCAAAATAAATTTCACAAGATTTAGGGGTCCAGCAGCCAAGTTATAACCCGTCGAAATTGGTCAAAAATCGATTTTTACCAAATTTGCCAAAAGCGTCTGGTTTCAAAACTCTCAAACCAAAACATAATTTTTACCATACCAATATCAATGCTATACACCTCTACACTTTATCGATTACTCTTCAATCATCACAACACCTAAATAATTTAATTTATCAATCTATCAACCCATTTAATCCACAATTTCCAAATCCAACAACGTTTTCCCATTTATCAATCTTTTTCAACAATCCTTCATTCATACATTCACAATTCCAACAATCACCAATGCCAAACATAACTCACATCAATGTCACACATTCAATTATATCACAATTACCCGGGCACGGCCTCCATCCCAAATTTTACCAATTCTCATTATCATAATTATCAATCATCACATTTTATTCTCATATCAAATCCAAACTTCATTCAATTACTCACATACCACACATATTCAATCAACCAATTCATATCATTTAAACCTATCCTAAGACAACCAGCCTAAGGTTTACACAACATTATATATTAACTACAAGAAACTAAAAACATACCATAGCTAATTTCTTCCAAGATTAAAAACACCACAAAAGCCTTCTTTTCCACACGCTTCTCAAGCCTCCAACTAATTCAACAAGCTCAGCCACCAAAGTCCAATCCCAATCAATCCAATTGCCAAATTCAACTCCAATAAACACCAATTTTCAACCTAATATCATACAATTCATCATAATCAATACTAGGGTTTACTAATTCAACAAATCATAAGGGTTAGTAATTTCTTACCTTACCCACTACTCATATGGATGAAACCCGGCAATAGTTAATACTAGAGCACCCCTAAACCGTCAAAATCATAAAATTTCTCAATACCCCAAACCTAAATTCGCAAAAATAAGTTGAAGGGACAACTGGACACGAAATTCAGAATTATTTACCATTTTGTTTGGATAGAATCGAAGAAAATTCTGAAACGAATGCATGGCCATAAACAGCTCGTCAATCGAAGCTCCGGATCACAAGATATGGGAAAATGAAGAAGGAGGGTGAATAGTGTTACATCAAGGGTTCTTTTCCTCTTTCTCTCTTGTATGCTGAATGTGTTGTGTTATTGTGACAAGAGAAGAGTAGGGGCCGAAGTGGTATAGGGTGGGGGGGTTGGCTAATGGGCCTTGGGGGCAACTTGTGGCCCAGGTTCTCTTTTTGGTTCTTTTGGCCCAACTTTGGGCCAAAACCTTTAAGATAAGTGTTTTAATCAAGGTTCTGAAAACTGAACCGGTCATCGAACTGCTCTAGTCACTAGTTAACTAGTTTATTGGTTCAATCCGTCCAACCATAATTTAAACAAAAAAACTGTTGTAGAATAAAATAATAAATAAATTATAGAATATCAACGCAATAAAAAATAATCAATAAATCATCAACACTAAAAAATATGGAACATATTTATTCCTATAAAATAAAATTGTTTAATAATTGATACATTTTGTCGTCTATCATTGGCATTTCACTTCAATATTTCCCCACATTTTTTAGACTTGACCTACTTCAATAATTCAAAAATTCAATACATATAATGACTAACAATCAGAGATAACCAATCATTAACATTTTTAGTTTAACTGAGTTTTGCTAGAGAAAGTGGCATTCGAAGGACATCATTGGGGTGCTTCTTCCCGTTTTGACTTGTCACAAACTTTGTAGTAAGAGTATCCTACCCAATGTTGGTTTCAAAAATGAACTTTGATCCAATTCCGGTTCTTATTCTGAATGTGGTAATGGCATCTAAGCTCTGTTGATCAAGGCTACCCATAATCAATAAAGCAACATGCATATCTACTCTTCCTTTTACATGAGTGGTAGATTCCTGGAAAGGACCTCCCTTGGATGATTTATAGAACAAAAGCAATCTATTAACCTTCAATTGTCTGTCTCTGAGTTTCATAATGTCAGAGAATTCTTCTCCCTTTCATTTCTCTTTCAGGCTTAGCAATGATACCTTTCACAGCGGTTTTGCTTTTGAATCATAATCGGAAGAAGAATAGTGTGAATAACGTTATCCAATTCAGATGAAACCACAACAAATAAGCGAATGCAACATGTTAAACAGAATCAACAAAGTTGAATGAATGAACGAAGAAGAGACAAACCTAAACGAAGAGGATTGAATTCATTTTGTCGACGAAGAAAAGGAGAAAATGTACCGGATTGTGACGAGGATCGAAGAGTCCACGAAAGAGTTCGTTTTGTCAAACACTACGTTTGCAGGCTCTATTTAACAATGACTTTATCTGAATAGCAAATACTACTGATTACTAAATGAAGCCTACATCGAGTTGCTGCCGCCGAGCTGTCGTCGTTGCAGGTGGAGCTGTCGTCGCTGAGCTGATTACTAAAGCACAAACAACACAACACAACAATCTAAGAATTAAAAAGTCAAGAACAATTTATAAAATCAAGAACAACAAACCAAAACAATTTATCAAATCGACATCAACAACATGAACAATATATGATTTATCAAATCAAGAACAACAAACCACAACAAGAACAATTTATAAAATTAATAAATTATCAAAAGATCAAGAACAACACAACAATTTAAGAATTAAAAAATCAAGAACAGTACCGAAACAATAATTTGTCAAATTAACAAGTGAATAAGATCAACTAGAACTAAAAATCATAATAACAAGAACTAAAATTTAAAATACAGTAAACCAACAACAAAACAGGAAATGGAACAACATACTAATCACTAAAACAATAATTAACTAAAATAATAACTAAATAATTAATACAAGAAAGAACAAGAAAAGGAAAAGAAATCACGTTAGGCTGGAGCATGTTCTGAAATTCGAACAGAACAGGGAGAGGGAGCTGGAGCTTTAACACGCGACGAAAGGGTCGAAACAGAGGGCTAAGCAGCTTGAATAGGAAGACGGGGGATGGAGCGCAACAGAAAGAGCCTGAAGAGCGGTAGAACCTCGGCAACACAGCGGTGGAATCATGGCGAAATAGAGGCAAAAGCTCAGCCAAAAAGCAGGCGAAACATGCATTGCGACGACGCTGTTGCACTGTGGACAGCGGCGGTAGTTAGAGGATGAAGAACGGCGATGAAGACGAATGGCAGCGGTGGCAAAATGTTCCAGTTCAAAGGTTGAAGAAGAAGAGTGTGGGAGTAAGGGAGGAATCAGAGATGAGACTTGAGAGGCACAAATGAGCTGAAGGAGGAGTGACTGAGTCAGTAAGAGAGTCTACGCGGTTAGGGTTTCAATGATGACACAGCGCCGTTTGGACGAAAAATTTGAAAACTGCCCGAGTCCCAATTTGGTTCGACCGGGCAATTCCCGACCGGTTCAATAGTTTAACTTTGGTTTTTGAATCTAGCTGTTATGCCTTTTAACCGATTCTTCTTTCTCGCTGGTTCATGGTTTGACCGGTTCAACCAGCCGGTACAAACCGGTTTTCAAAACCTTGGTTTTAATTTATGTTCCAAATATTTTTATCCTCCCAAATGATAAATTTTAAATTTTTAAATCTTTTCCACTTTTTTTTTTGAACAAGAGAGCTCAACACAATAAGTGGAGCAAGAACAACGAAAAGCAAATAAAAAAGTTTAAAAAATTGCAAAAAAACTCATCAATCATTTTTTGTGCTCCTCCTTCTTTTAGTGTACTCCTGATTTTGTACTCCTAATTTTGTACTCGTGGAAACATCTTCAACCACTCTAATCTTACTAAAACTCTGTCAATCCAATTGCAAGATCGCTAAGCGAAAGTCTACCAATTACATATCTTCTTTTATCCCATTCTTACTAAAACTCTGTTAATCTGACAGCATCCTTTCTCCCTTTCACCTGCACAATCTTGTTGAAGTCTCCCATAAAGGCTGACATAACACTGAAATATAACTCAATTCCTCCTGCACAGAAAATTTCTCTTCTCTTGTATGAACTCGATACACCACAGAAAGCAAAATTGAAATTATTTTTAGTAAGACCCCTTCAACACACAACCAAAACTCTCCTTTGTGACAACGACTCATTTTTAACATTATTTCATCCCAAATTAACAGTAAACCACTTGAGGCACCCTCCGACTCAACATATTCTCATCCCGCAGCATCGCTCTCCCGAATTCTTATTACATCAAACTTCGTCATTACCCGCCACTTAATCTCAAACAAGCCCAACGTATTCAACTTGAATTTTCTTGAGGTTTTTTACCATGCTCAAATTTCATTACCCATTAACCCCATAACATTCCAAGAACAAATTATTTTAATAAATTATTACACACTTTTTTTTATTTCTGGGCCTGCAACGTCTTGCTTTCTCTTTCTGTTTTGCCAATCTTCTTTTCTGAGCAATTTCTTCATTTTGTGCTTGGAGAATAGCCTTAATATCATCTTCTTCATTGTATAAAATTGCACCTGATTCCAACGCGAGGTCCCAAGTTTTTCTATTTTCTAGCATCTGATCCTCCAAAACATTATTTCTGTTTCCCTTACTTCCTTCATTTTTGTCCGAACCACCATCATCAACCATCCTTTTCCCAACTACTTCTTCATCGTGTTCCAATAGCTCCCCCTGTCTCTTTGTCAATGTTGTTTCCTTTGTGCTGAAACCCATGCCACTATTATTCACAATGTCATCCCTATCACACGTTCTTTCATCAACGTCTTCTGCACCATCATCATCAACATACACACCCAACCCACCAGTCCCTCCATTCAATGTCACAACTGGGAGAGTAGCGGCTTGGTTCTCCGCCACCAACTCTTCCTCGATCTCACGACCCAACATAGGTGGCGTTAGGCTTGGGCATTTTCCTTGCCACATTGAACTTCCTTTGTCGTGGTCAATCTTTAGCTTTCCTCTTTCAACATCGATTCGGTCTCCCTCGATCTTCTCCGCACCAGTTTCCAGCGCAAGTTTTGCAGCTTCATGCACACTTGTCGTAGACCCTTCTCTAGTGTGCCCAACCCTATCGTGAAAACCGTGCTCTATTTTCACCAAGCCTGACTCAGATTCTAGACCCAACCCAATATCACCGAATCGGTTGATTGAGGAAGTCGGGTCCAAAGATCCTTCTATATCTTTTTTGAACATCTTTGGATTGTTGGGCTTAACATCAAGCCTACAAAGAACCTTCTTTTTCTTATTCCTTTTGCCCCTCCTTTCTAATCCATTAAAGTTACATTTATAAATCCATGTTACTGTATCTTCAGAATCAGCTTCATAATTAATATGATCACATCCCACACAATCTGTTCTCCCTTCAATTCCTTCATAAATTGGTTGATATATTACCGTTTTTACCTGATTTTGTTTTGAATGATCATTAATCCACTCATTCAAAATAATTTCAGGAATTACCAACCTGCCCTTATCTTCTCCGTCTTCCCTCAGCTCCCCCATCACCACATCGGCTTCCTGGTCATTGAAAATCGCCGATTTTGTAGCCCGTGCACTCGTTAAGCTCGTACTCGCAAACTCCCTTTCTGCAACTGTTCCTTGTTCACAACTATAGTCCCTTTTTTCATTAGTTTCTTCATAACAATTCAATCCAAAAGCCTCCCGTCCCACTTCTTTCACTAGCACATCGAACTAACTGATACCTATTGTGATATGGATCCATTCATTAATCATATCCATGATACAAGTATCAATTTGCACTCGTCCAACACTAAAAGACATGCACGATTCTGTCACTTTGTCACAACCGACTACTTCCCCCCATTGGCCTCCTAACATACTAAAGGTATCTATTGACCACGCATGTAACGGAACCCCGTAACATTCTAACCACACTCCTCGAGTTTCACATCGCTCTGTCTCATCCCATCTCCATATACTATGGAAGAATTGCAAAAGACTATGCATTTTAAACGTATATGCTTTTTCCGCACTCAATACGGAATCAACAGTCAAAAGAACTTTATATGCTCCCAGTTCTCGTACTTGGACAACTTGAGGCAATTTTTTTTCAATCATCTTTTTCAAGGAACTTAAATCAATTGCCTTCGTCGTACTTCCGACCAGACTTCTCTGTAGCCACTCTAGATTCTCTTTCACCACTGATACTTTCACTTTCTTTGTCCATCAATTTCCATGCAAGTCTGGCTCTTTTTGGTGCCTTGTTAGTTTCTCTACTTGCCTTTAGTTATCTCCTTTCTGAGGCTGAGAATTTGTCTTGTTCCGACTATGACCTCCTACCTGAGCTGTCTTTCGGACCTTTGTCTCAGTTGTTTGTCTATACTTCGTTTCACCCACGTACACAATCTTCCCTCTCAACCTCATACGATTCATTTCTGTTATAGCCTTCAGAGCTCCACCTTTCGTTGTGTATCAGATGAATGCAAAAACATACATATTACCACCTTTTTGTTTTCGTGATACATAAATGTCGGTAATGCATCCAGTCCAATTAAATAGATGGAATAATTCATTCTTCGAAATGTTTTCAGGGAGATTATCAACAAAGATGGAGAAAGACTCATTTTCCAACCGTTGATACTCTTCTCGATTCCAAATCCTGTGATCTTTTACATGTTCTCTAGTTTTAACCCACTCTGTGTTTCTCACTCTCTCTCTCACTCCTTCTCTCTTTTCCACTAATAATTTAATATATTAACTATTAATTCATTAATTATAATTTAACCGGGTTATACACTCAGGGTTGTTCTGTTTGGTGTTTGGAGGACTAAGGAACTTGGAAAAGGATGAGTTAGATTAGAATTCCCTATGATAGTTGCCTAATTATGAATTAGTGAGAGTTTAGGATGGAACGACTAATATATGGGAGTTTAAGATTGCTTAGAGAGTTCCTATCACTTTATATTGTATCTATTTGGCATTTTTACCATACTAGGAACCTATGGGTCGGGAGTTCTCATTCTATATATATTCCTAGCTTTTTAGATGCAGGTCCTGGTGCTCGCAGTGAGCTAGAGTTTGGCTGGATGACGGCAAAGATATTTTGAATTATGTTTTGTATTTTGATTAGATTTCTCCCTTTTATTTTGGAAAACTTTAATAATGTAAATGTAAATATTTCTTTTGAGACCTTGCCTATAGAGGCTTTGATATATTTTGGGAGAGATAGGATCTGTTATCAACTATTTTATTATGCTGTAACCCTAGCCAACCTAAACTTCGCAGGTCGTGACTAGTGGCAATTATACATATACATATAAACTATTAATCATTATCCAATTTTATCAAAATTGACAACACACCAAACATGCAAGTTCACACAATTTCCAACTCAATCATTAATCTACATAACACATCAACTATGCACATTAATACCTACCATTTACATAATCTAAACATAATCCTAGGGGCATCTAGTCTAGGAATTCTCATCACACCACACGGTACTTAAATGAAACTTAAACCGTACCTCTTGTATTCATAATAATTGAGCTTCTCCTTGGAAGTCTCCACCAACCCTTAGCTCCAAGCCTTACCAAGGCCCCGCAAGTAATATCAATCTTCTAATTTTGCACCAAAATCACCCAATACTCTAACATAATCAATTTTCACACTTATAATCAACCTAGGGTTCATGAAATTGATAAATCACAAGGGTTAGAGGGTTCTTTATCTTAATCCACAAAATTGGTTGATGAAACTCACCAATAGCTCATACTAGAGCACTCCTAAACAACTAAAATCATAAGATTTTCTCAAAACCCAAACCAAATTCGAATTTAAAGAGAAAAACAAAAATTGGGCAGAGGACAGTGAAATACTCACTACAAAACTTAGATAGAATTGTAGGGAATGAGAAGAGCGACGCGTGGCTACAAACGGCTTGTCAATCGGAGTTTCGGAGAGAAAGTTATGGTGATTTGAAGTTTGGAAAACCAGATTTTCTTTCTCTCTTCTCTCTATCCGCCCCTCCCTCTCATTTTTAGGGCAAATGAGCTGAAGTGCTCATAACTAATGTTTATATATATTGGGTCTTGGACCTACTTGGGCTCGGTTTACTTGGTTTGGTCTGTTGGGCCAATTTTGAGCCAAAACCTCTAAGATTAGAGTTTTAAATCGTATTTTAAATATTTCTATCTTCCCAAATTATAAATTCTTATTTCTTAAAATTATTCACTTCTAATTAATTTTCTCAACCACAGTACCGGATAGATCGCAGCCCGTACTGCCGGTCAAATTTCCAGTGTGCATTTTTATTCAGAAAACTATGTTTTTCGACTCAAAAAAATCCACTAAGTCCAAATATCATTTAAATTATCAAATTCCAACTGCTAAATTTTCTAACCATATTCGCTCCTACTTAATTTATTATTTAATTAATTACGGTTTGACCGGATTTTACAAGAAGCACTATAACAAATTTCTATGGACTAGTTACAACAAATGCATCAACAAAGTCCCTCAAAATGGACAAAATTAATATTCTGTTGCATAGTTACAACAAAAAGAGGACAACAACACCAAGCGTACGTCAAATCAGAAGCAATACACCGAAAGAGAAACTAAATACAACTAAATATTAGAAAAGAATTTTATGCAATCCTTACGCATTAATAGTTTCTTCTTCTATATTTTCCTCTCCGAAAGACTTTTCAACAGTTTGTTGAATTTGGGGAGGGCTTGAGGCAGGTGTTTCCGAAGGAGGAGCACATACTTGAAGTGGAACACTAAGAAAAATAAAAATGAAACAGTTAATATGGAGTAAATATTCAGGTGCAAATGATCAACTCAATGAATAAAACATGAAAGTGAATGGAAAACTCACATGTCTAGTAGTTCTGATTAAGAATACATCTGTATCCGAAGAACAATCATTTGCCCTTTAGGATTATCATCTATTATTCCTTCCTAAATAGGAACTGGTTCATTCAATGATTCCTCTTGTTCCTTGAACCTGAAATACACCGAAATCATCTCACAACTACACCTCAAGCATTCAATAAAAACACAACTTCTATTGTATGAGAACTTACATAGTTGCAGTTTTTTCTTCTTTTTTTTTTTGTCTTTTTTTCTTGCATAAAATATTAAAGGGCTTTTTTGTCTAAAATATATATATGAAATCAAAAGTAGAATATGGTAACACAAGAATTAAAGAAACAAAAATTACATGAGAAACAAAAATTAGATGTTATCCCTTGGTTGATTTATATTGCTCTGATAGCTTGTCTGTGTTTGAAACACAACATCATTTTCACTTTCCAAATTTATATGTGAAATTCTAAGGACAAAATAAACATTATTCAGTAAAACTAGAGTAAATACATCAAGTTTTAGGAAATTTTAGCAAAGAAATAATTTCAGACATTGAATCTTACGTTTGAAAAAAAACATAGTGAGCTTTTGTGGAGTGGAGCCCAGTTTCTGAAATATCAGTGATTTTTTCCTGCATCTTGGAAAAGCAAACAATCATCAGACCAAAAAATACAATAAAATTAGAACAATACACCGAAAAGCACCACAAACTTTTGTGCAGACTTATCATTTGTTTTCTTCAATCTTGCTTTTCTTATTTCTTGTATTTGTTCACTTCTGATAACACATGCAAAAGATTCTGTTAAATAAAATTTTGATGAAAAAAATATAGCATTACAAAGATAGTTTCTGAATATTACTCATTATGTGATTCAGTTTTTTTTTAGGAGAATGGGTCCTCAGTAACATTTTTTTTTTTTGGATTCAATCTTGGAAAAGCAAAGAATCCTCAGGTAAATGTACATAATAAAATTGACAAAATACACCGAAAAGAAACACTTACTTTTTTGCAGGCTTTTGTTTTTTTTTTTTCAATATTCTTTTTCTTATTTTCTCGCTTTCTTCACTTCTGACAATACATGCAAAAAATTATGTTAATAAATAAAAGTTTGACAAAAATGAAAAACATAGCATTACATTGATATTTTTTGAATCTTACTCATCATCAGATTCACTTTCTTTTTCGAAAGATGAATCTACAATAACATGCTTCCTTTTTTTGGATTCCGTCCTGAAAAAGTAAATAATCATCAGGAAAATAAACACAATAAAATTAATAAAATAAAAAGGTAACAAGAGCACCAGGTGCACCTCAATTCACATGAAATACACTGAAAGACAAACAAAATACATCGAAATACAAACCAAAATACACTGCTATTATTTTCTGATTACATCATACAATGCAAGTTCAAAAAGACATGCAACTCAATGAAAGATGCAGAAAATGATTCAGAAGCACTAGAACAAAATTCTAAGGTTTGTTACAACAAATCAATGAATGAAAATTCTTGAAAAATGGACAAAAATAGTTGTAAATCACTCAAATATGTACAAAATAACATCAAAAGCACAAGAATAATATTCTGTTGTCTAGTTACAGCATAAAGAGGACAACAACACCAAATATACCTCAATTCACACGAAATACACCGAAAGACAAGCTAATTACACTAAAAAATAATACTTACTTCTTTGCAGGCTTGTGAATTTTTTTCTTCAATCTTTTTTTTCTTATTTCCTCACTTTGTTCTCTTCTGAAAATACATTCAAAAAATTCTGTTAATAAATAAAATTTTGACGTAAAAGCAAAACATAGTATTTCAATGATAGTTCTGAATTTTACTCATTATCAGATTCACTTTCTTTTTCGGAAGATGAATTCTCAATAACGTGCTTTCTTTTTTTGGATTCCATCCTGAAAAAGCAAATAATCATCAGGAAAATAAACATAATAAAATGGTAAAAAAATACATCAAAAAAGAATACTTACTTCTTTGTCATTCTTTTATGTTGTTTTCTTCTTTTTGGTGTCTCCTCCGAGTCATCTTCAAAATCAGGCTCGGATTCAGCAACACTTTCACTTTCCGCATAAATAGTCTTCTTCTTCTTCTTTTCCTTCTTTTCTTCCTTCCTTTTTTCCTTCTTTTTCTCTTTTAGTTGTTTTCTCATCTGTGCCATTTTCACGATTCTCTAAAATAGAAAAAATATTTGTTTACACAATATATTTATAACAAATACACCAAAAATAAAGAAAGAATTATGTTGAGTTACCATGTCATCTTTGATCTCAGCTTTTATTCTTTCAACCAGCAACTACCCGGTCCAATGTTGGAACCACGGTGGTCTAGAAATTGCATCCACCGAATTATTTTTGTGTGTCAATTTGTGAAAATATATAGTCATTAGAGCAAAGAGGCAGCCATTAATAGCATATTTCTTTTTCAATATGTGCTCTCTAATGCCTTTTATGAGGAAGTTGAGCACATGATCACCCCTATTCCGTTCACGTATTGCATCCACGTTAAGAATGGGCGGCATGTGAACCGAAAAAAGTTTGTTTACCGTTGTCGGCAACAAGAAGGACATCTGAATGTAGAGGATAAATGTCCTCTTAAATTTCAGCCGATTCTCTTCCCCATCAACACTCATCTCCATCATAGAGGATGATAATTGAAACAAATTCTTGCCTTGGAAGCTTCTACAACTTCCTTATTCTCTTCACTAATTCCGTGAAAGTTAATTTTGGCTGGATAGCATGGCCTTGCAAAAGCAGTAAAAAAATATTTCAATAACACAGAAATAATTTGATAATACACCAAAATTTGATTCACTGAATATACTAGGGAATAGATTTTTACTAGATGCACTCAAGCCAAGGACAACTACTATATTTTCTTGGGTGATACTGATTATACTATACCATGTGTCGAGTCTGTTACGGGATAGATCAAATGAATATGCCAATTCTTTCAATAGCTTATGTGGCACATTTATGGTAGGGATATGCATCAAACTACCAAATCCCAATTCTCAAACAATGGCTTTCTTGTTGTCGCTCATGTTTTGGAACTTATCATGAATAGATCTTGTGGAGCATCTCAAATCATGAGTTTTTTTATAAATAAATAAGAATCATATAAATAAATTATATTTATACAAAATAAATTGAGTTGTTCAAAGATCTATATGCTTACATTATATTTTGGTACTTCTTTTTTTGCCATTTTTTCTTTAAGGAATAAAAAAAAGGTTAATACACCGAAAGACAAACCAAGAACAGCAAAATATAAACTAAACACCACTGTTATCTTTTAATTACATCATACAATGTGAGGTCAAAAAGACATGTAACTCAATCAAACATGCATAAAATGATACCAGAAGCACTACAACAAAATTCTATGAGTTGTTACAACAAATCAATGAACAAAATTCCTTAAAAATGGACAAAAGCGGTTTTAAATCACTCAAATATGTACATAATAACATCAGAAGTACAAGAATAATATTCTATTGTCTAGTTATAGCTAAAGAGTACAACAGCACTAAGTACACCTCAATTCTGATAAAATACACTGAAAGACAAACCAAATATACCGAAACACAAACCAAATACACCGCTATTATTTTTCGATTACATCATACAATGTGAGGTAAAAAAGACATGCAACTCAATCAAACATGCATAAAATGATAACAAAAGCACTGCAACAAAATTCTATGGGTTGCTACAACAAATCAATGAACAAAATTCTTAAAAAATGGACTAAAACAGTTGTAAATCACTCAAATATGTAGAAAGTAATATCAGAAGCAGAAGAACAATATTTTGTTGTCTAGTTACAGCATAAAGAGTACAACAGCAACAAGTACACCTCAATTCACACGAAATACACCGAAAGACAAGCAAAATAACCGAAACACATGTGAAATACACTGAAACACAAACACATGAATACAATGATACCAGAAGCACTACAGACAAACTCAATTCGAAATATGCAAACACTCAAACATACACAAAAACACATTCAAATCCCTCAAACACATGCAAATATAGGTTAAACTATATAACAAACACTTCATAATATTTTTACACTGACCTAACACAGTTATCGCCAAATGAAGCGTATAATGAGAACAGTAATACGTACTTCAACGCAAGAACACAAAATGAATCTACTAAATAAATAAAAATATAGCTATGGGTGTTTCGTCGATCGAAATTAGAAAGAAAAAAATGAGAAAACTTGACGATTAGTGAATAGTACCTTCAATGATCTTTGATGTTTTCTTTCTGTGTTTCTTGATGAAGATTTCGAACTTAGCTTAGAAATTTCCTTAACTTTTCGCAATGATTTTGAGTGTCGTTTGAATTTTGAGCAGTGCAATTTTGATCGAGGAAGAATAACCATTTTTCATAATGACGTTTGCGCTATTTAACGGTTGGAAAATGCGTGTTTACATGCACTAATCTGAGGTTGATTTTTGTTGGGTTTGGATCAACTTATTTGAACTTGTTTGCCAAAAAAATTTGTACGTGCAGTAGGTCTGATAAATTATTTAGTTTTATCATTTAGTAGTAATAATAATTAATAAATTTGAGGAAAAAAGTTTTTAATTTGTGCCACTAAAATTAAAAGAGGATTTTTATTTTTTAGTTTTTTTAAAGATATTGAGCTTTGTTATTTAAAATGTAATGGTAACACATGAAACGAAGAAGGGACAAAAATATACCTGAAAGTTCACACGCTGAATACGACTACACTTCAATCATTTAATGAGTCACGCATGCACACTATTTATACACTTCGGTGGATACAGTATTTTCTTGTTCATTTTATTTAGAAAGAACAGAAAAAAATACACCTAAAAGTTTACACGCTGGACACGACTACACTTCAATCATTTAACGATGCTACACGCCGATGGTTGAAAGGGTGAATGTGTCCGCCGGAGTGTATAAATAATATACACGCGTGACTTATTAAATGATTAAAGTGTAGTCGTGTCCAATATGTAAACTTTTAGCTATATTTTTGACTTTTTTTTCAAATGAAATTTAGCTTGAACACCTGGCCAAAGTCGTGAATAAATTAATTTCAATGTAGGTTCACTTAATTATATATTTATATTACACATGGAGTCGAATTTGAGCTGAGTTTGTTACGACGGTAGAATAATTTTATACTTCTAAAAATGATTTAAGAAAAATAATATTTTAAAAGGATAGGGTTTGGTAATAAAAAATATGGGTAAAGTATTAAATTGGTCCTCTAGATTTGGGTGTAATTCTGTTTTGGTCCTTAAGGTTTAAAGTGTTCTATTTAAATTCAAAAAAGTTTCATTTAGCATCAATTTAATCCCACAGTGAGGTCAAAATTAAATAATTAACAAAATGTCCTACATAACAACAGTACAAGAACAAAATCGATAATCTGGAGAACAAGTACAAGTTCTAGAGGCATAAAATCAACCATTGATACATCAATACATTTATTTATTATTTTTTTATAATATAAATAAAATATTTTCTGTAAAACTAAAGAAAATGATAAATCAATGGTTGATTTTGTGCCTCTAGAACTTGTCCTTGTTCTTCAGATTATCGATTTTGTTCTTGAACTGTTGTTATGTAGGACATTTTGTTAATTATTTAATTTTGACTTCACTGTGGGACTAAATTAATGCTAAATGAAACTTTTTTGGATTCAAATAGAATACTTTAAACTTTAAAGACCAAAAAAAAATTACGCCCAATTCTAAGGACCAATTTAATACTTTACCCTAAAAAACATTTTGTGCATTTAAGTTTTAAAACTATTTAATGAATATGTACTATATAACAATTAATTACGGTGGGGTTAGTTACCGACTTAAATAATTTTGACAAGCTGCACAAATCAAAATGAAAAGGAATTAACCTGGATTGATAAGTACGCATGCGCAATCAACGAACTCTTATCTCTTCCCTTCAAATTATACAATGCAAATGGCTCCGTTTCATGCACGAAAATAAAACAATACAATTTTATATATTTAAAAACGATTATTTAGTGTTGTGATAGGCATGGGACGTGAATGCCTATTTTTTCATGTGAAGCTCATATTCTCAAGAGAGAATGTATTTAATAAAGGTTGAAAAAGGGTGATATTTTATGTGTATAAATAGAGGATGCATTACATCCATCTGAACACAACAATAATACAAACAAAAGCAAATGCAATTCTCTCTCTCTTTACTTTTAATACTCCTTTCTATCTTTATATATATATATACACATTACAACATATAATATTATTTCTCTTTCGTACTATTCTCTTATATACTTTAATATTATTAAATATATTAATTATATCTACTATATTGATATAGTAATTTCAGTGAATATTACTACTTGAGTTATCTAATTATATTTTCATATTATATTGATATAGTAATTCCAGTGAATATTACTACTTGAGTTATCTAATTATATTTTCATATTTTATATTTGTTACTTCTTCCTTATTTATTTAGTTATTTTACAACACGTTATCAGCACGAGACTCTGATCAAATTTTTAGGAAGACTCCAGGTAACAAATTTTTATTATGTCGAAACTCTTTCATCTTGAATATAATGCTCTTGATATATTTGGAAATAATTATTTATCATGGATATAGATGTTGAAATCCATCTTGATTCAATGGATCTTGAAGATACCATCGAGGCTGAAAATAATACATCCCAGAAGGATAAAAGTCAAGGCCATGATTTTCCTTCGTCGTCATCTTGACGTATGATTGAAAAATGAATATCCCACATTAAAAGATCCTGCAGATCTATAGAAAGACCTTGAAGAAAGGTACAATCATGTGATACTTCCTCAAGCCCGATATGTTAGAGAAAATTTTCTCGACCTTCCATGTCTCGAATGTGCTCCTGCAGCAGCAATATCGAGAAAAAAAAATTAAAAATATTCTGAGTTAATTTCTTGCCTTCTTGTTGTTGAACGCAACAATGAGTTGTTTTTAAAGAATCATGAAGCGCGCCCAGCTGGCGCCGCCCCATTTCCTGAAGTAAATGCGGCAAATTACCCTAGAAGAGGTAAATGGCAAGGTTTTAATAACATGAAAAATTATGGAAGGAAAAAAAATTATGTTCACAAGAAAGGATCTCACCAGAAGTCGGATAAAGAAAGAAACAATGGGCAAAGTATATCAATTGAGGATAAATGCTTCCGTTGTGGTGGAAAGGACCATTGGTCACGTACCTGTCGTACCCCAAGGCACCTAGTTGATCTTTATCAAGCATCTTTGAAAAATGATGACAAAGGAAATGAAACAATTTTTGTTTCAAATGATGAAAATTTCATCACTCATTATGATGCATCTAATTTCTTTAAGGATTCTGAAGGAAAGATTGGCTATTTGATAAATGATGGAATAATTTGATATATGTATGTGTTTGTTAAGTATTCAGGTGAATAATTTTACTGTGCATGTACTTCTACTCATTTTATTATTATCATTTGTTTTTTGAAGAAAAATAGCAAGGACATATTCTGAAGATATTTGCCTTGCGGATAGTGCAAGTTCGCACACTATTCTTAAAAGTGATATATATTTTACCCATCTTGTGCCAAAAGAAGAGTATGTTAATACTATTATTGGCTCGGGCAATGTGATAGAAGGCTCCGGAAGAGCTATAATTTTGTTTCCTGGAGGAACAAAATTTATAATAAATAATGCACTATTATCTACCAAGTCTCTGAGAAACTTGTTGAGTTTCAAAGATATTCGCCGAAATGGATATCATATTGAAACAATGAATGAGGGAAATCATGAGTATTTATGTATTACAACTCATGATTTAAATAAAAATGTTATATTAGAAAAGTTACCCTCACTTTCATCTGGATTGTATTATACCAAAATTAGTGCAATTGAATCACATGCCATTGTAAACCAGAAGTTTACTAGCCCAAATGAATTCATAACTTGGCATGATAGATTGGATCATCCGGGAACAACCATGATGAGGAGAATTATTGAAAACTCTCATGGACATTCACTAAAGAACCAGAAGATTCTTAAATCTAGTGAATTTTGTTGTGCTGCATGTTCTCATGGAAGTTAATTTTAAAGCCATCACTAGTAAAGATTGGATTTGAGTCCCCTGAATTCCTAGAAAGGATTCAAGGTGATATATGTGGACCTATTCATCCACCATGTGGATTTTTTAGATATTTTATGGTCCTGATAGACGCATCTTCGAGATGGTCACATGTGTGCTTATTGTCTTCTCGTAACCTGGCGTTTGCGAGATTACTAGCTCAAATTATTCGATTAAAAGCACAATTTCCAGAAAATCCAATCAAAACAATTCGTCTTGATAATGCTGGTGAATTTACTTCCCAAGCTTTTGATGCTTATTGTATGGCTAATGAAATAAGTGTTGAACATCCAGTAGCTTATGTTCACACACAAAATGGGTTAGCAGAATCACTAATTAAACGACTCCCATTAATTGCTAGACCCTTACTTATGAGAACAAATCTCCCAACTTCGGTTTGGGGGCATGCTATTTTACATGCCGCAGCACTTATTCGTTTGAGGCCAACAAGTTACCATCAGTTCTCTCCCATGCAATTAGCTTTTGGCCAGCAGCCAAATGTTTCTCATTTAAGAATATTTGGGTGTGCGATATATGTTCCCATTGCACCACCTAATCGCACCAAAATGGGACCCCAAAGAAAATTGGGGATATATGTTGGATATGATTCTCCCTCTATAGTGAGGTATCTTGAGATACAAACGAGAGATGTATTTAAAGCCCAGTTTGCGGATTGTCATTTTGATGAATCAAAATTTTCAACATTAGGGGGAGAGAATAAGCTTCCTGAAAAGGAACTTAATTGGAATGCATCATCGTTGATGCATTTAGATCCTCGATCAGGGCAATGTGAACTAGAAGTTCAAAAGATTATACATTTGCAAAGAATAGCAAATGAATTGCCTGATGCATTTTCCGATACAAAGAGGATAACCAAATCTTATATACCAGCGGAAAATGCCCCAATTCGAATTAATGTCCCAGTAGGATAAGTAGCCACTGAAGCAAATTCACGCCAGAAGCGTGGCAGGGCGGAAAATGCCCCAATTCGAATTGATGTCCCAGTAGGACAAATAGCCACTGAAGCAAATACACGTCAGAAGCGTGGCAGGCCTGTCAGTTCCAAAGATAAAAATCCTCGAAAGAGAAAAGAGGTAAATATTATTCCTGTTGAAAAAGACATAGTAAAGACACCTGCAGTTGTCCAAAATTCTGATATAACGCCAGAAGACGTTCAGGTACCTGAAAATTGTGAAAATGACGAGATCTCGATAAATTATGTCTTTATAGGAGAGAAATGGGATCGAAATAAGACAATTGTCAATGAAATATTTGCATATAATGTGGCATTGAATATCATGCATGAAAGTAAGGATCTTGAGCCAAGATCAGTCGAAGAATGTCGACAAAGGAATGATTGGCCAAAATGGAAAGAAGCCATGAAGGCTGAATTAGACTCACTTGCAAAACGTGAAGTCTTCGGACCTGTAGTCCGTACACCAGAAGATGTAAAACCTGTAGGATACCGGTGGGTATTTGTGAGAAAACGAAATGAGAAAAATGAAGTTGTGCGCTATAAAGCCCGACTTGTGGCACAAGGTTTTTCATAAAGGCCCGGTATAGATTTTGAAGAAACGTATTCCCCTGTAGTGGATGTGATAACATTGCGTTATTTGGTCAGTTTATCTGCATATCATAAACTGCATATGCATTTAATGGATGTGGTAACAGCCTATTTATACGGCTCATTAGATCGGGATATCTATATGAAAGTCCCTGAAGGACTAAAGATATCTAAACCATCCAATGAATATTCACAGGGATTATACTCAGTTAAATTGCAAAGATCTCTATACGGTCTAAAGCAATCTGGACGAATGTGGTATAATCGTCTTACTGAGTATCTGGCAAAAAAAAATGGATTTAAGAATGATGATATCTGCCCCTGTGTTTTCATAAAGAAAACTGCTTCTGGATTCATTATAATTGCTGTGTACGTTGATGATTTAAATATCATTGGGACTCCTGAAGAGATTCCAACAATTATAAAAACTCTAAAAGAAGAGTTTGAGATGAAAGATCTTGGAAGAACTAAATTTTGTCTCGGCCTGCAGATCGAGCATATAAAAAGTGGGATCTTTATTCATCAAACAACATACACAGAAAAGATCTTGAAGAGATTTTATATGGATAAGTCACATCCATTAAGTACCCCAATGATCGTAAGATCTTTGGATGTGGAAAATGATCAATTTCCATCCTAAAGAAGAGAATGAAGATATCCTTGGTCATAAAGTACCATATCTTAGTGCCATTGGAGCGCTAATGTATCTTACTAATAATACGCGACCTGACATATCATTTGTTGTGAATTTACTAGCAAGATATAGTTCCTCTCCAACCAGAAGACATTGGAGTGGAATCAAACAAATCTTTTGATATCTTCATGGGACGGTTGATATGGGATTGTTTTATCCCTATGGATCCAAGTCAAAACTAGTTGGCTATGCAGATGCCGAATACTTGTCTGATCCACATAAAAGGAGATCTCAAACAGGATACCTGTTTACATATGGTGGAACAGCTATATCATGGAGGTCCACGAAACAGACGATTGCTGCAACATCCTCTAATCATGCCGAAATACTGGCGATTCATGAAGCTAGTCGCAAGTGTTTTTGGCTGAGGAGTCTGATCCAATATATTCTGTCATCATGTGGACTGATTGATCATAAGATAGCTCCAACTATCCTGTTTGAAGATAATGCAGCATGTATTGCTCAACTTAAAGGCGGATACATCAAAGGCGATAGAACAAAGCATATTTCTCCCAAATTCTTCTTCACTCATGATCTTCAAAATCAAGGGACAATTGATGTGCAACAGATCCGCTCAAGTGACAATCTGACAGATTTATTTACAAAGTCACTCCCAAAATCCTCCTTTGAAAGATTGGTACATGAGATTGGGATGCGCCAATTTCGAGACATTAAATGATGTCGGCAAGGGGGGGAGATTGTACTATTTTTCCTTAATCAAGTTTTTTTCCCATTGGGTTTTTCTTGACAAGGTTTTTAATGAGGCAGCTCCATCATTAAAGGATATTGTACTCTTTTTCCTTCACTAAGATTTTTTTCCACTGGATTTTTCTTTATTAAGGTTTTAACGAAGCAATAATCCTAAAATGGTCATCCAAGGGGGAGTGTTGTGATAGGCATGGGACGTGGATGCCCATTTCTCCATGTGAAGCTCACATTCTCAAGAGAGAATGTATTTAATAAAGGTTGAAAAAGGGTGATATTTTATGTGTATAAATAGAGGATGCATTGCATCCATCTGAACACACCAATAATACAAACAAAAGCAAATACAATTCTCTCTCTCTTTACTTTTAATACTCCTTTCTATCTTTATATATATATATATATATATATATATATATATACACATTACAACATATAATATTATTTCTCTTTCGTACTATTCTCTTATATACTTTAATATTATTAAATATATTAATTATATCTACTATATTGATATAGTAATTCCAGTGAATATTACTACTTGAGTTATCTAATTATATTTTCATATTTTATATTTGTTACTTTTTCCTTATTTATTTAGTTATTTTACAACATTTAGTAGTTTATTTTTAATTTATTTATTAGATATATTCACTAACGATTATCTCAAAAATAAAGTTATAATATATATTGAAATGGAATATTTTTAATTATTATATGATTTCATTTTTAAAAAAAAAATATTATTTAAGTAATTTTTTAAATATATTTTTTATAGTTATATAAAATTAATTATTTTAATATTTTTATTAGATATATTTTAATAGAAATTAAAAATAATAATTATAAATACAATAATTTTAAATGTATTGTCATAAATTTAATAAATATATTTATAATATCATTTATTAAGTATATTTAATCTTAACTATTGAAACTAATTTGATGACTATAAATACATTTTCATATTTTTATATATAAGAATGTTTTTCTCATGTGATATATATATATATATATATATATATATATATATATATATATATATATATATATATATTCTTACATAAATTGTGCTCCTCTATGGCTCTATTATTTTATAATATTGTTTTTTTTATAAGACATAAAAACGTAGCACATCAAGTAACATTAAATGGTACATTAATATGAAAAGTGGTGCATAGCATAAATAGAACTATTGCATATCATGCGCAGCCTAATAAGCTAAGCTAGTTTGAGGCCAATCATGTAGCCGTCCAATAAATGCATGAAAACGTACCGACACATTATTGTTCTGTTCTCTTCCTCGCATCCTCCATCGGATCACTTTTTTCTGGCATCTTGTTAACTTATTATTATTGTTATGTTACAGATAACTCCAGCATTATTATCCACCTATTTCAATTGTTGGTTTAAATAAGTGTAATACTTGCCAAAAGGCATGCCTGCTTAATGGGTGTAAGTAGTTAAATTCAATCTGATTATATCATATTGGATATTATATCTGACAAATTAGATTTAATTAAGTTATATTTTATTTTAATTACTTTAGATATCGAATTTAAATTCGTGAAATCAGAACCAACTCTATTATCTAATATATTATATAAAAAGAAATATTTATATAATTTTTACTGATGTTAATTTTACTTCAATTATCATTTTTCTTTTCACCTCTTATAATATAATTTGTTTTAATATTACATAAGTTTTTTTTTTCTATTTTTACCAATTTGTTTATAAACTTAATTCTAATCAGGTACCCGATTAATTATTCAAATCAACGTATGAATTAAATTGGTTTGGGTCTAATCACAAAAAAATATGTTCTTGTATGGATACCTGGAGGGAGAGCTCGGTCTCTGGGAATCGACGCCGAGTTGTTATTTTCGGTGCCAACCTTTGAGTTTTGTGGTAATCCGAGCTTTACTCCAAGAGGATGTCCAATCGCATAGAGCTTTGAGCAAGAAACAGGGGGAGTATACCTGCAAAGGCACTCCGAAGCTTAAGTCAGTATTCTGTATTATTCAAACTTACTGAAGAAAATACTTTACCTTGCTTTATATGATGGACCTTTCGTCTGTTACGCTTTTGCCATTAAGGTCGGTCTTAAAAATGGTGGATAACGTATCCGAATTGTGTGCCGTTTGATCGTCGGTTATGATAGAAGCATTTATCTAGCCGAGTTATAGCTCATAAATGGACGAGCTATAACGGATGATGCCGAGTTATAGCTTGTAAATAACGATCATATCAAGTCTGATTGTAACGTATAACGCCGAGTTATAACGTAAAGTGCCGAGTTATAGTGCATAATGCCGAGTTATTGTATATAATGCCGAATTATGACATCGGATTTGTAACGGCCGTATCATAGCCCCCAAGCTTAGCCTGACTATATTTTGATAAAACAGGTTGAGCTTTTTTAGTTATAACTCGGCAATTTGAGTTATAGGTATGGAGCCCCCAGATCAACTTACTTTATTAAAATAATGAATAATTTGAATTTCAGACGTGATTTGAAGTTAACATGTATTGGAAAGTGTAGTAGTCTTGTCATTGATTGTGCCTTTGATTTTTCTAATGTAATTTTGAACCGTTGATTTAATAGATGCAACGGTTAGGTTTTTTCATGGAACTGAATAGTTAATTTGAATAGTTGATGAGACGATTTTGATAAAAGTGAATTAGTTGGACGAGAATATTGAGTTAGTTCACCGTTGTTTGGTGATTTGATTGAGTTTGATTGCGCATGTGTAAATGATGCGACTTTGAATTGAAGAGTTGTCGCAAATGGATCAGTGTTTGTACTTGTATGATATGTGATTGAGTTTGTTGACTGTTGATAGTCATAGTTCATAATTGAATATTGAGTTTGATTGCGCATGTGTAAACGATGCGACTATGAATTGAAGAATTATCGCGAATGGATAATTGATTAAAGATTGTGTTTGATTGCGCATGTGTAAACGATGCGACTTTGAATTGAAGAATTATCGCGAATAGATAATTGATTGAAGATCGTTGATATAGATCTGATGATAGTTGATATAGATTTGATAATGACTGATAATGATTGATATAGTTCGGATAATGATTGATATAAATCTGAAAACTGAGATAATAGATATAGATTTGAAAATGGAAAAAACAGATATAGGTCGGCGAATAGAGATAACAGATATGGGTCGGCAAAATAAAGATGACAGATATAGATCGGCAAATAGAGATAACATGTAGATCGACAAACAGAGATAACAGATATAAATCTGCAAATAGAGATTACAGATATAGATCGGCAAATAGATATATCAGATATAATTTGGCAAATAGAGATAACTGATAAAGATCGACAAATAGAGATAACTGATAAAGATTGGCAAAAATATAGATAATTGATATAAATTAGAAAGTAGAGATGATAGATATAGATCGGCAAATAGATATAACAGATGTAGACCGAAAAATCAGATATAGATCGGCAAATAGAGATATTAGATATAAATTGGCAAATAGAGATATCAGATATAAA
The DNA here is from genome assembly GCF_003086295.3 of Arachis hypogaea. Lineage (NCBI taxonomy): Eukaryota > Viridiplantae > Streptophyta > Magnoliopsida > Fabales > Fabaceae > Arachis > Arachis hypogaea. The sequence goes on from NC_092055.1 coordinate 50,386,923, forward strand.
TTGAAAAATCGAGATGACAGATATAGATGAGAAAAACAGATATAGATCGACAAATAGATATAACATATAAATTGGAAAATCGAGATGACAGATATAGATCGGAAAAACAGATATAGATCGGCAAATAGATATACTAGAGATGAATTGAAAAATACAGAGATGGCAGATAATGATCGAAAAAACACATATAGATCGACAAATAGATATGCCATAGATGAATTGAAAAATAAAGATGACAGATAATAATCGGAAAAACAGATATAGATCGGCAAATAAATATACCAGATGAATTGAAAAATAGAGATGATAAATATTGATCGAAAAAATAGATATAGATCGGCAAATAAATATACCAGAGATGATTTGAAAAATACAGAGATGACAGATAATGATCGAAAAAACAGATATAGATCGGCCTTTTTTCGGGCCTTAATGATTTACTATATGACCTTTGTTTACAAAGGTGCAGGTAAGTTTGAAACCATTGGAAGGAAATGGGACCTATAGAAAGAAGGGTGTTTATTTCGAGGCCCCACGGTGGGCGCCAATTGTTCTTGTATGGATACCTGGAGGGAGAGCTCGGTCTCTGGGAATCGACGCCGAGTTGTTATTTTCGGTGCCGACCTTTGAGCTTTGTGGTAATCCGAGCTTTACTCCAAGAGGATGTCCAATCGCATAGAGCTTTGAGCAAGAAACAGGGGGGAGTATACCTGCAAAGGCACTCCGAAGCTTAAGTCAGTATTCTGTATTATTCAAACTTACTGAAGAAAATACTTTACCTTGCTTTATATGATGGACCTTTCGTCTGTTACGCTTTTGCCATTAAGGTCGGTCTTAAAAATGGTGGATAACATATCCGAATTGTGTGCCGTTTGATCGTCGGTTATGATAGAAGCATTTATCTAGCCGAGTTATAGCTCATAAATGGACGAGCTATAACGGATGATGCCGAGTTATAGCTTGTAAATAACGATCATATCAAGTCTGATTGTAACGTATAACGCCGAGTTATAACGTAAAGTGCCGAGTTATAGTGCATAATGCCGAGTTATTGTATATAATGCCGAATTATGACATCGAATTTGTAACGGCCGTATCAAAATACATTAACCCGATCCAACTTAAACCAATCAAATTTAATCGATTTAGTTTTCAAGTTTACCAAGACCGACTCAACTTGACCCGATTACACATCTATGCTTTCAAGTTTTAAACACTTAAAACTTAAATGATATTATACATAGGTTAACAGGTGGAGTCTGTTGTTTGTAGCTACGGTGGTTAAACAATATTAATAATATATTTTAAGTGTTTATTAAAATTAAAATTTATATTTTTTGACATTTTAGTAATTTATTTTATTTTTATTTTTTAAATTAAAAAGAGTTATTTTAATTTTAGCAATAATTTTTAAGTGTTGATAAAATTATATAATTATTGTAAACATCGTAATTATAGACACCATAGTATGCATTCTTATGTGTATTGTATTTTCTTAATTTATTGTATTTATTAAGAGAGTTTAATTTAAATTTATATTTAAAATATAAGAGTATCAAATATTATATAAGCTAACCAAATTGGAATGGTTTAGTAGTTAGATCAATAGTCTGCTTAAATAAGTGTCGAGGGTTCGAATTTTACCTTGTGCATACAGCAATCCATTGGCCTGCGACAAACGCTTAAATTAGTCCTTGACCTGTCGAGTTGGGGGATACCGTGGAAAACTAAATACCATATAAGCTCGTGTCTCCTCAATCATCAAGTGTGGAGACTTTGATATACTGATTGTAAATAGACAAAGGAAAACGAACAAAATTTGGATTTATTTTTATAAATGAAGAGATATATGTGCATTATTGTTTAATCATAGATAAGACCAGGATAGTAATTTATAAAACGGGTCCTATATATATACAGCTAACTAGGGGCTTCCACCTTGAAGTAATAAAGTCCTAAAACGCTTTACAAAAGTTAATCTTGATGTAATTCTCCCAAAGAATTATAATATATAGTTACGTGTAATACTTTTATTGAGACTTAGCCAAAACCATATATTAGAGAGAACTACATGAGCTCTTCTAATAACTAGCAGATGAGTTTATCATAGCCAAATGAAGCATCGGCTTTTGAAGATTGGCAATGTAATTAACTGATCCTACATTATATTGGGGAAATAGCTTAAACAATGTGGTTAATTTAGTACTAGTATTAGTGAGTTGTCTTTATGATCGTTTGTGGTAGAAAAGAAAAATACAGAAAAAGTAGGGATTAATTTTTAAAAACTTCGTTTAAAAATAAAAAAAATATATATACAATTTTATTCTTTGTTCTTGCCCTTTTTTTTCGTTTTACGAATTCCTAAATGTAGAAACGCTAACCAAACAGCAAGATTGGACACATGAGGCGAGCACCAGCAATTTTGGAAATAATTTAGATATATGAAGCATAAAAATATAATATTTCATATAAGAAAATAAGTTCAATTAGGGAGTTAATTTTTTTTTCAATTAATAACAAGTAAATATGATTTTTCAACCAGCTTTACATGATTTAGTATAGGAGAATTCGTCATGGGTACGGATAATTTGAATATCCTTCCAAAATTGATCCATCCAATTATATTGGTATTAGATTTGATGGCTAATTAGATATAATTAGATCAGACTCAATTAAACCTAATCCAAATTGGTTTTAAGATTCTGATATTTAAACTAATTCGATTATCTAATTAGTTTAATATTAATTAAAAAAAATAAAATCTAATAATACATATACAAATTTATCTTTTAACTCTAAAATCTTTTAAATTATGATAGTTATTTAATTTTGAATTGACGATGTATTATTATTATTATTATTATTATTATTATTATTATTATTATTATTATTATTATTATTATTATTATTAATAATAATCTTTTTCAAGTTTTTTTAATTTAATTTAGGGATAAGTACTTTTTTCGTCCCCAAGGTCTGGGGTCGAAATCAAAATCGTCCCCGACCTTTTTTTTTATTAAAATCATCGTCAACGTTAAAAAACGTTTTAAAATCATCATTTCCTAAATTTTTGGACCAAAATACCCTCATCATCATCATTCTCCTCTTCACCTTCCTCACCCCACCACCTCCACTGCCACCAATATTACCACCACCACCACCACCACCACCACCACCACCAACACCAACCAACACCAACACCAAGACCACCAAACAGCAACAACACCATACCACCACAACCACCAACAACAGCAACAACACCATACCACCATAACCACCATCAACACCAACACCACCACCACCACCACCACCAGCATTAAGCCCCTCACCGTAAGCTCCTCCCCCCCCCCCCCACCCCTCACCCCCTCACCGTAACCCCCTGCCCCTCACCCCACTTCCTCACCGTAACCCCCCACCCCCTTCCTCATGCCCATCTCTTCATGGTCATCATCATCATCAACAGATTTTATCAACAACAACAAATTTCATCAAAAATTCAGAAATTCAAATTTCAGCAACAACAAATTTGATCAACAACAACAACTTTTATCAAAAATCCAGTTCACAGAAGAAGAAGAAGAAAAAGAAGAAGAAGAAGCGGTGGTGCGGTGGTGCGGCGGTATAGAGAAGAAGAAGATGGTCGTGCGGTGGTGCGGTGATGCGGTGTGGTGCGGCAGGACGGCAAAGCAGCAGGGCAGGGCGGCGGTCCCCCCCTTTTTCTCGCGGCCTCCCCCCTTTCTTTCTCTCGCCAGTCCCCACCCCCTTTTCTTTTATTTATTTATTTATTTTATATTTATTTTATTTTATAATTTTTTAATAATAAAGGATAATTTGGTAAAAAAATAAAATTGAAGTAAAAAAGGACGATTTTATAACGTTTTGTAACGTTAAGGATGATTTTAATAAGAAAAAAAGGTCGGGGACAATTTTGATTTCGACCCCAGACCTTGGGGACGAAAAAAGTACTTATCCCTTTAATTTTTAATCGGATACCCGATTATCCGAACCGATCCAACTTAGATTTAATCAGTTTGAATTAGTTTGGGTCCACTCACTAAAAATTACATATTCGAACTAACTCAAATCGATTAAAATTTAATGGGTTCGGTTTTTATTTGTCTTCAAACTTGAACTAACTCTGTATGTGAACACTCCTAATTTAGGTATTTTTTTATTGAGTTAAACATCTTGTTAATTGCTATTATGAATTATAATCAATTAGGATAAATGATGACTGAAATTAAAGTTTACAGATATCGATAAGTGCACCAAATCGTTCAAATAATACCATGGTGAGTGGATATTGTTTCTATGAGGATTAAAATATTGAGCAAGCAAATATTAGATTAAATACCTAAGTAGATTAAAATAACCTAGATTGATGATGTCAGAACTTGTATCTTGCTTGAAATCTTGAGTGCTTCAAAGACAGTGATTGTGAGAGTCAAGAATTTTAAAGATGTTTATGCTCTTAAAGAAAATCAAACATTGTTTACTTATTTTGAAGTATGTAAATATTTTTCACGAAAAATATTTAATAATTGATTTCGAATTCTTTGGTTCCTCAGTTTCTTTTTAATCAATTAGTTGTCAGTTAATTAATTAAAAAGTTTAAGTATAAAAACTGATTTAGTTTCTAATAAGATTTAAAAGTAGTCCTTATGTCGAATTATATGTCACGTATTCAACTTAGTCTATCCAATTAAACCTTTAGAAGAAAATACAATTTTTAAAAGTTGTTCTAATGCAAATTATATGTCACTTATTCAAAATTAGAGTAATCGAAAATCATGCATGTACCACACACTAATTGAACCACTATTTCTAGCCAAATTCAAGGAGTCATGTGAAAGAGTTTTCAAGCTTTGATTCAAATATCAAATCTACTTCCAATTATAATAAAAGAATTCAAAAGGGATTAGCATACCTTACGATGACATTAATCTGAATGAAGAACTAATAACTTAATCATGAAATAGATCGATACAAGACTTTAAAATAAAATAAACGTAGATTAATAATCCATAGAAAACATAAATAGAACTTCTAACCTTTTGACAGATTATTAGTTACCTATAGAATGAAAGAAAAACAAGAAAAAAACTGTGTCGAGGAACGGAATGTTGGATTTGGATTGGAAGATCCTCCTCCTAGATGTCTTCTCTTGTAAACAAGGTTCACTTATTTATATCCTAATTTTAGAATTCAAATTCAAACTATCCTAATCTCATCTTTCGAAAAAAAAAAAGATAAGATAACTAATTACTGACTTAAAATTTAAATAAAAATAATGATTCAAATTAAATCCTAACAACCAATTCTTTTATGTTTCTAGAAAGAATTAATAACTAATCTTCTGAAATTTTGAATCTTTTGGATGTGATTAAAACTTCTAATGATGTGCGTAATTGAAATTGGGCCTTAATAATCTTGCATCCTCAGAGTTGGAATTATCTTTAAGTCAGACTTGTATTAGAGAAAATTGGACAAAAGTCCAAAATTTCACCTTCCATTAACACACTTACACCGGGTGTATGTGCAGGTAGGTCTGCTGGGTGTGTAGGAGGTTAGGAGGGGGCCACCAAGCGTGGGATAGTTCGCCAAGCGTGCGTCACATCCGTCGGGCATAGGAGTTGGCCGCCGGGCGTGTCCCCTTGGTCATCGGGAGTGGGCCCTTGTCTGCTAGGTGTGCCTTTAGGTGTCCAAGTTGGTTCTATAGGGTATGATTTTGTTTATTATACCACATTTTTACTTGTGTTTTTTTTTTTTGTGAAAAAGCTTTGACTCTTATTTGTTTTGAGCCTAAAAACTTCTGAAAATACAGAAATACTATCCTAATTTCAAATATTTGATTATTTATGAAATTATATTAGAAAATATAAGAGATTTGATTAAAATATAAGAAAATGAATGAAAAAAGAACCCTAAAAATCGTTTAAAATGTTGTATCATCAATAAACTATCATTTTTATCCAGAATTATTACGTTCAGAATATGGACAAATATATCCAAAAAAAAAAACGAAACTAATTTTATAGAATTTTTTCTATAATTCGAATATCAGAAAGATTATTATATATAACATAAAACTTTTCTGCTAATTCATTTTAATAAGGCTTCTTGATCTGTTATTATAGGCTTCTCTTGACAAAATTATTCAAATTCTAAAAAAACTGTTATAAATTTTTAAATTATTTTCTAATCTAACCTAATCCCAACTCTAATCTTATTCCGCCTCAAATCTCTAATCACCAATCCACCGCCATCTCAATCCGGAAAGGGAGCTTTGTCTACCCAAGCGGTGCAACTCACTTCTTCCAACATGAAGCTTTTAAACCCTGCTTTCGCTTCTGTTAAAGGTTAGGCTCTGCTTTCGTTTCTATTAAAGGTTAGGCTACAATGGTTGGTTCACCCCAATGCTCTTTAATTTCGAAGAAGGTTTAACTGAGGATTTTAGAGTTACAAGAAGATGATCTTTTTAGCTGGATGCATGATCCATTTCCACAAACTTAGTACTTGTTGTATTATTAGTCTTTGTACCCTGCAATGTTCATATGAATAGTGTTAATTATTTAATTTTGATTTAAATAATTTGAATTTAGTATTATTTTGCTTACGTAATTGTTTGTAGTCCTATAATGATGAGTAAGATGAGGTTGCAGCAGATCATCTTGTAGTCCTATAAGATGAGGTAGGATTGATGCTGGCGGTGGAGGTGGTGGATTAGGGGATTGGGAGAAAGTAGGACTAGAATTAGGTTAGAGGATAATTTAAAAAATTTTAATATTTTGTAGGGTCCGTATAGTTTTGTCAAGAGAAGTTTAATTTTTTATGGGATAAAGTTAATTTTATTTTTTCGTAAGTAGATTTGTTATTTTTTTTTTTTAAATATTTGTAAGTAGAAATGATAATTTATTTGATGAATTATGATTTAGGTATGTTTTGCGAAGTACTTTATATATTATTAATATTGATTTGTGAAAAATTGTCCAAATAATAGATCAATTAAATCTGAAAAATAAGGTAGAGCTAATAATAATTTCATGAAAAATGCAAATCAAAATGAAAGCAATCACTATCAGATTTTATATTTGTTCGAGGAAGAAATAGAGACAAACTTTAAAATCACTCATTTGACATTATTTGTAGATTGTTATGTTTGCATTCTTATTGATATTTACTTTTGTATATTTATTTTTAAAAATTGAGACTTGATTGTTGTTAAAATATTAATGAAAACGAGTATTTTAAATTTTGGTTTTAACTTTTTGACGATTTTATATTTTTATTTAGGTGAGATTAGGTCAATCAGTAGGTTGTTCAATCAGCGACCCACTAATTGACCTAATAATCTAATAGCCGGATCAATTTAATTCTGACAACTATATCTTGTAAATGAATAAATGATCAAATTCTTTTTTCAAAGATTTTAAGTAAGTCACATTAATTTTTTCGTCACTTCGATTGCTCATGACATTAGAATTTATTAATATGACATATTAAGTAATGTTACAACATACACCTAAGAGTTTTATTTGAGTGCTAACATGATAAGTTTATGAAATTAGAATATCAAATTGAGAGATTTTAATGTCTTAAATTCTCATAATTTAGAATTGATTTAATCTAATTGCATAAACTTATCATATTAACAACTAATTAGTATTATAAAAAAAATATTCCAATTAGTATAATATTACTTAACGTGCCATATCAGTAAATTTTAACGTCTTTAAGAATAATGTGACCAACTTCAAATTTTAACGTCGTATATTATGCATACTCTGTCCTCGCCATTTTATGATGTTCTTCGATCCATCCCCGTAACACACTATTATTTTCTTTAAGATGCTTCATAAAATAAAGAAAAAGAAAAGGAATTGGAAGTGGTATAAAGAATATTTGTGATTTAAAATGGCGAACCCCGGTTAGTGAAGTTTTCCTTTATTAATTAGGTACCGTTCCTTTATGGTGTTCAAATGTTCCCCATGACTGATGGACGATTCATTATTCATTCATTCTTTGTCAACTTTTTCCAGATCACCATTATTAATCTCTCTCAGAAAAAAAGAGAGAGCAATGAATAACAACAGATAATAAATAATAAACAAATAAATAAAATGTAGCCAATATATATCGATCAATCATCATCTCTTTCAAAAAAGATCTGTGTAATCTAAAAAGAAGTCTTTAGATATTATCCAACAAGAGCAATAATACTATCATTATTCTTCTATTCCACGCCGCAATCATGGTTGGGTTTACGGCAAGACAAGTTCAATTTTGGAACTTATATACATGCAAGTTGTTATAATAAGGAACATGTCGGTATATATCTTAACTTTTTAACACAAAAAAATATCAAATTCAAGTTTTAGAAATTAAAAACAAAAAAGTTCTTGATAAGAAATATTGCTATATTTGTTCCCTCATAAAACTTCTTAGCTTAGTAACATGATGAATTGTAAATCCTAATGTCATTAGTTCCATCGAAATAAAAATATATATACATATAGGTTGCTATAGGCTATTTTATGGGGGGCATGACTTGCATCATCCAAATAAATAAAGGCAAAAATGAATCTTGTTATTAGATATGCAAAGATATTATTGCAAGAAAAAGGTAAAATGCCAAAGTTGTACGGCTCTACCCCATTCCTCTCGTTTGGAATTCATCAACATATGATGATTAATATATTTCTTGGTGGGATGGCACTTTTTCCTACACCAAAAACCTATATATGTGACCTACCACAATAATGAATTATTCTCTGTTATCATTTCCTAATAAAAAGAATAGTTTTTCCTAACAATAAGTAACTTCAGGACAATTCTTAAAGGTATATATATACGAAAAAATTATTAAAATATTAAATACAGTAAGTTTTTTTTTTTTCAATAAAACCATTTTATTTTAGTTTCTATAGTGAGTTTCTATCAGCACAAACCTTAAAAAAAAAAAAAAAAGACAATTTGTAAAGGTCAATAAAAATAATAATTTTAGTAATATTACAAATCTACGTAACAGTTGTTATTTGTAAAAAAAAAAATCAAAAGTATTTTTCATGATCAATATATATAACAAAAAAATTTTAGGGTACTTTTTCTTTTAAATGGACCTTTTTAATTTTAAAAATTAATTAAATCACAATAAAATGCTATAAGAAATTTTTAAATTTTAATTTTTTAAAAATATTGTTTCTCAAGAATATTTTATACACTTGGTAATTAGTAATCTATTAAAGTCTTTATTACTTTTAGTATTTTTTTAAAAACGCACATTTTTTTTGCATTATTTATTACTTCGAAACCTCTTTGAATATAACAAATATTGTAGAATGTTTAAAAGTTTTTTAATTCTAACTCCATTATGATGATGTGAATGTTTACAATTCCAACTACTTGTGGTAAAAAATACTTATAGTTGATAAAAAAAAACTTGATTCAAAATGACAAATAAAGTGGCCGGATGGGAATATTATTTACTTATTTAGCACTAACAAAATTGTGGTCCATCAAAAAAATAGATTTTTTACATTAAAAAATGTTAATAATAGGTCATAGTTTAAGAGATATCACTTTTGAAACTATTAAATGTTGCACCTATTTTACACAATGTAATATATTATTTGGATATCTGAAAGTAGGGTTTGTTGTTAAGACAATATATAACCAAAAATATTTTACGTACACTATAAAATCAATCGTCATTTAATTACCACACATCTTTGATTAATTATAATGGGTTTTATTGTTAAAATTACTTCAATTGAAAATTGTTTGAAATTTTTTTTATTAAGTATATAATAGATATATTGAAGAAATTTTAAATATTTAACTCTTTAATAAAAATGTTCTATATTAACATATCCGCATAGCTAATAATATTAATTAATTCCAATTATAATTTAAATTTAGGTATCTTATATTTTAACGGCATAATAATAATAATAAGGGTTAAGTACGATTTTGGTTCTTAAGGTAGAGGTCGAAAATTTTTTTCGTTTCTAACCTCTTTTTTTTAATATAAAATTGTTCCTAAAATTTAACTTAATTTTAAAATCGTCATTTTTACCAAAATTTTATTTTTTATTACTAAACTACCCCTAATTAAAAAATTATAAAATGAGAAAAGAAAAAAAAAAGAAAGAGAACAGGGGAAGGGAGGAGGGCAGAAAGGAAGAAGAAGAAGGGCCCGGGAAGGGCGAGGGACGAACAGACGTCGACACCAGTGTTCGACATCGACGCCAGCAGATCTGCGAGAGTGGACGTCGCGCACCGTTCACCGTTTATGCTCCTCCTCCTCATTCATTCGCCAGTCGTCACTGTTCCTTGCCGGTCGTCGCTACTCCTCATCACTTACCGCCGTGCTTCGCATCCTCGCCGCTAGTCTTCTCTAGGATTCCAATTCTGTTTTTGATTTGTTGATTTTGTTAATTATATTGTTGATTTTTCTGTTTCTTTTGTTAATTATATGGTTGAATTTTATTTTATTTGTGAATTTATTGATTTTGTTAATTACATTATTTTTAATTATGATTCTATTATTGTTGTTGATTCTAATTCTATTCTGCTTCTATCGTTCTTCTGTTTTTGTTTCTTCTTCTAATTCTGATTTTATTATCCATTGTTGTTGTTGATGCTTCTGATTGCTTCTGCTTCTGTTTCTTTTGTTGTTGTTGTTCTTTGAAGTTGAGAAAGTGATGGAGATTATATTATTTCTTTGTTGCTCCTGTTTCCATTATCCATTATTTCTTTGTTGCTCCTGTTCTTCTTGTTGCTTTTACTTTTGTTTCTTCTGGTTGCTTCATTTTTGTTTTTTTTTTTTAATGTTTATTATATTGTTTTATTGTTGTTGTTGCTGATGTTTTGATGAAAAAGAAGAAAAAAGAAAAAGAGATGATGTTGTAATGGAGAAGAAGAAAAAGAAGAATAAAAAATGAGGATTTTGGTGAAGAGGGAAAAATGTATTTTGGTTGAAAAGATGATTTTAAAACCAAATTAAATTTTAGAGACGAATTCGAATGCAGAAAACAAAAAAAAAATTTCAGCCTCTACCTTATTAAAGATCAAAATCATACTTAATAATAATAATAATAATAATAATAATAATAATAATAATAATATAATTATTATTATTATTATTATTATTATTTTAAATAAAACATTTTCATCTACTGTATTCTTATAATTTTGCCGCATTTTCATGGATTTGTTGGTGATAACTGTGGCAGATCCAGTTTGGATTTAATTCACGCCACCCCATTTAATTCCGTTAATATTATCACATGCCTATGGCCTATGACTGCCACGTTTGCACCTTAAATTCAATAAAAAAAACCCGTCGTCAGAAAACACTGAATGTTCTTGCTCTTCTCAACACCACCCACCATCTAATTAATAATTGTAATCGAACATTTGCTTAGCTACAATTCGCACATAGCAAGCTTTGTGTCTTGTCATCATGTTTATGTTCCTATTAACTCAGAACGTAACAGTTTCTCCAAATACTTCAATTTGACTGAAGATATGCCTCATCATCCTATGCGAGGAGCAATAACATGTAGTAATAAGTGCTTATCCACATTTGGAGCTGTCGCTAAACACGCGTACAAAAGTATAACACTTTATTTGAAACACGGTATATGTGATGCTACTATATGGTAGTTAATTTTTCATACAAGTGCGGCTACAAAAAGCAATGAACTTATACTCCAAGAATGTGGATTTATCACGGCTCTGTAGCTTTGCATTGATGCAGTGAGGATAAAATTTTGATGAATGGCATTACACATATCGCATATGGTTCCTTGTAACTGGCTCAGGAAATTCAACAGCCAACTTTAATATAATGTATTACCTTATTCACTGAAAACTGAAAAAAGTAAACTAAACAACTAAAATATAAATGTAATAAGATATAAATTGTAAAATTATTTTATTTAATAAAAATTTTAGAATTAGATTACTCATTTAAGATTTAAGGTTTAGAGTATTTTAAATTTTTTTTTGTTTTATACCTTTAATAACAAGTTCATTTTAATTTAAAAGAGCGTCGAACACAACATTCTTTTTAGAATGTATTAGTATTTGCGAACTGATAAGTGTGTGATATTTAAATAATAAAGTCAAATTGTTAATCCCATTTGACTTGATTATAAAATGGTGGTGTATGTTAGCTAGATTATGCGGCTCCATTCTTTGTTTTTCATAATTTCATAGAATATAATGAGGTTATTATAATAAAACTTCGCTTTCATCATTGATAAGATCAGTGAATCAGCTAATAGCTGTAGCTGCTACTCTCTCCGACCACAATGCTTGATCTCAATCTAAATCCAAATAAAGTGGCTTCTCCATTGAGTCTGCGAAAGCAAGGTCACTTTCTTACCTCAAGAATATATAGTGGGACGATAGGTGTTATTGTTAAGCAGCACTACTGAGTCTGGGTTGAGATGTACGTTTGTCATTTTTATTTTCCAAACATTTAAAGGTGCTGCCAAATAAATAAATAAATAAATATATATATATATATATATATATATATATATATATATATATATATATTATGCTTTTCTAGTGGTAGTCAAAATATTAAAATATGGTAACATCTTTTGATTAAGTGATTATTATTACTTTAATAATTACAATTATTCTACATGAACGGTTAGACACAAAAATTTAATCACCATTCAATCATCTTTGTAAAAAAAAATATATTTAATATTTATAAAAAAATTAATTATATGACTATAAAAATATTTGATTATTTTGTTATAATAGATTTGATTATTTTATTTTAAATTTTTTTATTATTCTAATAATCAATTATGTTATTAAACAATAAATATAAATAAATATCTAAAATATTTTTGTAAAAATTGTAATCGTTTTTAAATAATTTGTTACAATGGTAACTAATTAAAAATATATTATATTTAACACATTATTAAATTATAAGAACCAACCTATGATTAGATAAAATCTAGTAACATACTAGTGTAGCAAAGATAATGGAATAAAATATGGACAATAATAATGACAATATTATCTAGAATCGCAAGTATTTGCATCTGTCTCTATCTATTCGTGAGGAATAATTATCTACTCAAATGGGGGGCGGGAGAGGTCGGGTTTAGAAAATTTTCGCTCCTATGTATCCGTTTTAATATATATATATATATATAATTTTAATATATAATATATGTAATATATATAAAATAATTAGTAAAATAATTAATAATATTGTATTATTTTTAAATTTTTTATTTTAATTTATATTATATATATAAAATATAAATATATGAAATTTAAAATTTAATTTTATTTATTAAATTTTAATATTATAAAAACGAGACATATTAAGATTTAATTTTTTACTAACTACAAATGAAAATAAAGGAATTTTATACAAAATTATTTTAGGACAGAAAAAGGTTAGGTAGGACAAAAATAGATCACTATCCATCTCATTGTCATCTCTATAGATAGAATTGCTACAAAAAGAAAGAGAACAAAACGGAAAACAAGGTGCCCGCTAGGTTTGTACCAAAAGAAGACAAACAAAATCTGAAAAGCTGAAAGATTATTAGCAGCAGTAGTAGGTGCCTCTATTTATTTATTTATTTATTTTTTATAATTATTTGGATTTTGGAACAAATACATGCGGCGAATTGAATAGCGTCGGCATTTCATGCTTCGATGGGTGGCTTAAGAAAGTGATTACGATGAGTCTATGAGGGAGAAAGGGACTCCCATTATCCTATATTTATGACGTGGATTTTGGTCATGCCTTAAGGGCCTTGGAGCTCAGGGGAAAGTTACCTCTCATATTGGAACAAGTGCCTCATGTGTGGCCGCGATTTCCACGTTGCCATCTCATGTAAGAGATCACCACCCCACTTCCGTTATTTTTCTGCCTAGTCACCCCTATATCAAGGTTTTAATGAAAATACAGAAATTTACTCCACTATTCACAAATTTATAGTAACGTATAGTCACAAAAAAAAAAAAAAAGATTTATAGTAACATATCTATATTCAATTTGATATGTGGTAAATTTTTGTTCGTGTCTAACCAAGTTAGATTGGTCTAATAGTTAGCTCACTAGTCCACTTAAATAAGTATTGGGGTTTGAATCCCACTTTGTATATACAGCAATTCATTGGCTAATAATAAACCCTTAAATAGAACTCAATACCGCGGTGGATTAGTAAAAAAATTTGTTCATATCTACTTGTCGAGTTAAGTCCCAGTTTGGTCTCTAAAATTGGTAAGCTGCAATGATTTAATCCTTAACTTTTTAATTGCTATAATTTAGTCCCCCAAATTCAAACAAGTACACAAATGTAGTCCTTCGTATATTTTCCGTTGTTGGAGCTTAACGCCGATAGTGACGTGCCCTTACTACCAGAATGTCACGCTTCCGGCTGCGCCACTCTGATAGTGAGGAGTATTATGATGACTTCTATATACTTAATAATAAGATATTAGCCTTTGACTCGAAAACGTATCGCTGTTTTGTTGAAAAAATCAGAAATACTGTTAAAATTTTACCAACATGTATATATCCAAAACTTCTTATACAAGTAACTTATACATATTATATACAAACAAATCATACAACTCCTATCCCTCTTAAAAAATTATAATAATAAAGGCAATTGAAATCTATAACATATGTATACAAGAAAAAATAACATATCTAAGAACTTAGCAAAAACTTTGCAGGCTTCTTCGTCCGTCTTGAAAAGAGAAGTCTGTAGGAGGGTGAGAACATCGTCCTCAAAAGGGTTCTCAGTAAAGGGTTTTTAAGAATTGTTACAAGAAGATATTCTAAATAAAACTATTTTCACACGTAGTGATCATCAGTTCATTAATCAAATATAAAACTCATATTTTCTTATAAAAATTTCACGCAAAATAACATTTCATACATTTCACCGCTTACTAAGAAACCATTTTAACCAAAATACTTACCATTGATCAAATCAACTCGGCCTCCGGCCCAAATCTAATCAACTCAACCTCTGGCTCAAATTAAATCAACTCGGCCGTTGGCCCAAAATCAAATCAACTCGGCCTACGGCCCAATTCAAAACAAATCATCATTAAAACTCAATCACAAAATAAAATCAATAACAGACACAAATAATGCAAGACAAACACAATCAGAGAGCAATTACAACCAGTACAACAAATAACAATTAGACAGAAAACATTAGATATGCAAACCAAAATACTTAAGCACACCCAGACAAAGAAAACAAATGCAATATGATGCATGCCTGTCCTACTTGCCGTGAGCTCAAGTGTCGGTTAAATCGCCAGAGCCTAACACATCCAGTAGCTAAACTGCACATTGTCTCTAGGTTGCGCATGTAAGAACCGCAACTAATCAACCGGTTAATTAAGTGATTATATTGCCCAAATTAGCTTCTAAAAAGTTAGAGTGAGAATTTGAGGATTTAAATGTGATTTTTGAACTCAGTGGGTTTTTCTGAGTCAGAAAATGTGTTTTCTGTGAAAAATCGTGAAAACCCACGAACCGGCAGTTGAACCGATTGAACCAGTTCAAGTCTACCCGGTGCCGCACGAGAAATAGTGGAAAAAGTCAAAAAACCTTAGAAAAATATTAAAAATAAAAAACCGGACGTTAACTTTAAAGGTTTGGCCCGAAGTTAGGCTAAACGGGATAAAAACGCTAACGGATTGGACCGGGCCCAAGTTGGACCCAAGCCTAACATATATAAGGGCTCATTAATGAACCCTACCCTCTCACAAACACACACACATAAGAAATTGAAAGAAGGAGAAGAGAAGAGATTGAACACTATTCATCATCATCTTCTCAAGCTCATATATTGAGCTACAAAGCTCCGATTGCCGCACCGTTTGCGGCTATGCATTCCTTGTGAAGAGCTCTACAAAACCCATATAAGAAACTAGTAGGGAAAGCTCGAATCCCTCTCAGTTATTCTCCTCAAAATTTCGAAAATCTAGGGTTTTGATTAAGTGAGTTTTTGTGATTTTGGATGTTTAGGTTTACTCTAATCCTTGCTTAACATTGGGATTTTGCTTCCAAAGCTATTGGGAAATAAGAGCTCTTGAGCCTTTGTGAGATTATGTTTATGTTGAGCCCTAGGTTGATTTGTGGTGATTTATATGTATATAGCTTGATTATTGTGAGTTTGGGAGCTTTTGGAGCTTATTGGTACTTGTTGGAGTTACATTGAAAGCTTGGATTGTGGTTGAGAGCTTGCTTGTGCTCAATTTTGAGTTTTGGATATATTAGGAATCGGTCAAGGTATGGTTTCTGTTTCCTCTATGTAGTATATAATATTCATGGACACTTAGGCTAGCGACCTATAGGATAAGTTTGAATTATAATGGTTGATGAGTTGTGAATGTTGATGTACGATGATTGATGAGCGGATAATTTATACGCTTTTTGGCATTGTTTTTAGTATGTTTTTAGTAGGATCTAGTTACTTTTAGGGATGTTTTCATTAGTTTTTATGTTAAATTCACATTTCTGGACTTTACTATGAGATTGTGTGTTTTTCTGTGATTTCAGGTATTTTCTGACTGAAATTGAGGGACTTGAGCAGAAATCAGATTCAGAAGGACTGCTGATACTGTTGGATTCTGACCTCCCTTCACTCAAAGTGGATTTTCTGGATCTACAGAACTCGAAATGGCGCGCTTCCAATTGCGTTGGAAAGTAGATATCCAGGGCTTTCCAGCAATATATAATAGTCCATACTTTGGCCAAGAATAGATGACGTAAACTGGCATTCAACGCCAGCTTTCTGCCCAAATCTGGCGTCCAGCGCCAGAAAAGGAGCCAAAACCAGAGTTGAACGCCCAAACTGACACAAAAGCTGGCGTTCAACTCCAAGAAGGACCTCTACACGTGCAACACTCAAGCCCAGCCCAAGCACACACCAAGTGGGCCCCGGAAGTGGATTTATGCATCAATTACATACTCATGTAAACCCTAGTGACTAGTTTATTATAAATAGGACCTTTTACTATTGTATTAGACATCTCGGAACGCATAGTTCTTAGACCATGGGGGCTGGCCATCTCGGCCATGCCTGGACCTTTCACTTATGTATTTTCAACGGTAGAGTTTCTACACTCCATAGATTAAGGTGTGGAGCTCTGCTGTTCCTCAAAGATTAATGCAAAGTACTACTGTTTTCTATTCAATTCATCTTATTTCGCTTCTAAGATATTCATTCGCACTTCAACCTGAATGTGATGAACGTGACAATCATCATCATTCCCTATGAACGCGTGCCTGACAACCACTCCCGTTCTACCTTCGACTGAATGAGTATTTCTTAGATCTCTTAACCAGAATCTTCGTGGCGTAAGCTAGAATGATGGCGGCATTCAAGAGAATCCGGAAGGTCTAAACCTTGTCTGTGGTATTCTGAGTAGGATTCAATGATTGAATGACTGTGACGAGCTTCAAACTCGCTATTGTTGGGCGTTAGTGACAGACGCAAAAGGAGGTTGAATCCTATTCCAGCATGATCGAGAACCGACAGATGATTAGCCGTGCTGTGACAGAGCATGTGAGCATATTTTTCACTGAGAGGAGGGGATGTAGCCACTGACAACGGTGATGCCCTTGCATAAAGCCAGCCATGGAAAGGAGTAAGACTGACTGGATGAAGATAGCAGGAAAGCAGAGGTTCAGAGGAACGAAAAGCATCTCCATTCGCTTATCTGAAATTCCTACCAATGATTTACATAAGTATTTCTATCCCTATTTTATTATATTAAATTCGAAAACACCATTATCAATTTATATCTGCCTAACTGAGATTTGCAAGGTGACCATAGCTTGCTTCATACTAACAATCTCCGTGGGATTCGACCCTTACTCACGTAAGGTATTACTTGGACGACCCAGTGCACTTGCTGGTTAGTTGTATCGAAGTTGTGAACCATGGTATTGGCACCATGTTCTTGGCGCCATTGCCAGGGAAAGAAGGAGCCATGAATTTTACATCATTAAAGTATAATCACGATTACGCGTACCAAGTTGCTCACGTTGCCAGGGATTATTCGAGCCTGGACATCACAATTTCGTGCACCAATGATTTATTATGAATTGATGATGATATGGTGATGATGATTGATTGTGTGAATTTGAAAAGTGAATTGTGATAATATGTGTGATGTTGAGGTTGATGAAAGGGTAATGTGATTGGAAATATGTGAAAGAAGATTGATTAGAATGTAATATATGTGGTATATTGATGTTGAGGTGGAGGAGGATGAAATGTGAAGGAAAATGTGGTAAGCTTGGTGTAATATGACATAGAGGGTCGATTTTGATGAGAAATGGAGTTTTGAATAGTTTGGTATGGTTTTGGTTGTGTTTTACAAGAAATTGTGGAAATTGTGAACTTGGGTAAAAGTTGGTTTTTGGTGAACTTTGTCTAATCATAACTTTTGCCTCAGTTTTCAAACTTGGTTGAAATTTGTTTACAATTAAAGTCCATTAAAAACACTTTAAATTGATATAATGTTTGCAAAATTTGGAATTTTGTAGAGAAAGTTATGATCATTCAAAGTTGCCGTTAAAAATCTGAAATTCTGCTAAAGTTGCAGAATTTTATGATTTCTGGTATGTGCGCACGCACAGCCCTGTGCGCACGCACACCTCTGTGAAAATTTCACCCTATGCGTACACACACGCAGAGGCAGGTAATCTGCTTGCAGCGCTAGCACAGCTTGTGCACGCACACACCAATGAGAAATTGCAACCTGTGCGTACGCACAGCCCTGTGCGCACGCACACATTGGGAAGGCCAGTCTGTTGGGGACGCTGGCACAGGTTGTGCGAGTGAATAGGCGTTGTGAATTTTGGCACCTGTGCGTATGCACACCCCTATGCGTATGCACACGTCTTAAAACTCTCCAGAGCGTGCGCGCGCACA
Organism: Arachis hypogaea; assembly: GCF_003086295.3. Lineage (NCBI taxonomy): Eukaryota > Viridiplantae > Streptophyta > Magnoliopsida > Fabales > Fabaceae > Arachis > Arachis hypogaea. The sequence goes on from NC_092055.1 coordinate 50,405,882, forward strand.
CCCCTGTGCGTACGCACACGCTCTGTTTCTCAAATTTTCCTTTGTTTTCAACTATTCTACCTTTCCAACAAGGTTGTAAGCTTCTATAACACGATTTTAGGACTCTTGGGCTCAGTTTTGGACATTTAAAACATGGAAAAGATTTTAAGGGTTTTAAATGACATTATTTGGGAAAAACTAGAAAACGGAGGTTAAGGTTTATGGCATACTGAGGATGGTTTGATGGTATGTGATGAATGGTTGATGTATGAGATGATAATTGTGGAATTGTTGAGTTCGGAATGAAAAAGTGAATTGACAGTGGTTGAGATGAGTCGAAGATTCGAATGTGTGATGAGGAATCATTGATGTATTAAACTGTTTTCTAAAAAACCACTGCACTACTGTTTTATGTTGAGATTATGAGACGCTGTGCACCCGGCAGGGACGGCGGTTGGATCCCGCCTGTCGAGGTAGCGGCGGTTGCGTAAGGGCGGTGGTTCATCTCGCTTGCGTTGAGATGTGAGGTCCGTGGCAAGAGTATCCCGCTCGCATCCCTTTGGATCAATAGAGCATGCAGGCGCAAAATCCTTGATAGTGATCCGAGCACTATATCTCGGGGGTTCCCATATGATGATTCCGAAGGGTGACATCTCCATGGAGATGTGTCGGGTTGGCAGTTGAGCCGATAATGTGATATCACAGCCAGTAGGGTAGGCATTCATCATGTGCATCTTCTATCTGTTTGTATACTTTGCCGATTTGTAATTGGTTGCCTAATTGTATAACATGCCTAAATGCTACTTGTATTACTTGTCTTATATGCTCCTACTTGTGTTTTATTTGCATTGTATATAATTGTGCTTTCTACTGGGATTGAGGAGGTTCGGAAGGCGGTGGCGATGGGATTGCATGGAGGATAGGTCGGTGGAGGCTGTGGGACAGCGATGTTTGATTAGATTAGAAAATCCCCTAAGAGTTAGTACCCTGTTTAGTTATGTTAAGGTTTTATATAATTATGTTTTATTGTTTTAGTATGCTTTAAGTTTGAAATCTTGTGATGGATATGAAGTCTAGGATTGCCTTTGGCGTCCCGGGGTCTTATATCCTACATCACTGGGCACTGTTACTATACTGAGAACCTCCGGTTCTCATACCATATTTCTGTTGTATTTTTCAGATGCAGGTCGCAACCCACCCCGGTGAGTTGTTTAATTGGTGACAGAAGTGGAGGATCCAGATACTTCTTTTTGAGTCTTTTGATTTATTTTGTATATGTTTCTCACTTTTGTATTTTGCTTTGCCTAGAGGCTTGTATTTGAGAGAACAAAATTTGTATAAGCTGTTTTTACTGGCCAGTTCCTTTTGGTCTGTATATATAGCTAGCCGACTTAAACTCCGTGAGCTGTGGCTAGATTCTTATGATATTATACTATGATAGTTGTTATGCGGTATCTATTTCTGGTGCTTTAAGTTAGTAGCTTCGTTAGTACGTTTTGCGCTTTGAAATCCAATTTTGAGCTATATCCTTCATCGGGCTTCTAGATTATATTAATTCTTCTATATATTATATGTATGAGTTTAGAACTGTCGTAAGCTTTGATTAACCTTTGCTTTACGACGCGAGGTAAAGCTTAGGCTAATTAGGGTGTTATAGCGCATCCCTAGGAGGAACACAAATGAAGGAGAGTGCCTTTCCACCTTCTCCTGAAATAATTACGAAGGAGGGTGTCTTTCCACATCGAAGGAGTGTGCCTTTCCACCTTACAACCAGATAAAGATATGGGAAAAAATAATACGAAGGAGCGTACCTTTCCACCTTCTCCATACCCACATCACGACAAGAGAGGGAGTCCTTCATCCTCAACTTGCCAAATTTGTGAGTGGGACAAAACTGTCGTCTTCACAATGTCCATCATAATCTCATTCTATTCATATTCACCATCAAACATAAACGATTCAGAATCAAAATGAAATCATATAAACCAAAACCAAATTATTTAAACCAAAACCAATTTTAGTTTCATTCTTATTTAAAAAATTCTCAAGAGGCTCAGAAATCATCCCATTTCTCTAAATCAAATTCAAATACTTTATCTTCCCCAAAACATCTCAATACTTTTCTTATAAAAATTTCGACAGCATCTCCTCTAAAATTTAGACTTTTGCCACCCTTCAAGGGTCCAAACCAAACCATTTCCAAATCTCAAATCCTTTTCCAAAATCAAACAAAAATTCAAACTTCCAAATATCAAATCGTTTCCAATTCTTCAAATCATTTTTAATAAATCAGCAAAACCAATTTCAATATCAAAATATTTACAAATCTTAAATTATTTTAGCAACCACCAATTTAACAAAATAAATTAATAAATCAAAATTCTCAATGACTCTAATGCAATCAAGAAATCAATATAACTATCAAATGACCACTTCAACAACAACCAACCAGGCAAGCAATTACATTTATTTGAAGCAACTCAATTTAGTCAATAAGACTTACAAAAATCATAAACATACATTTTTCGCATTAATATCAACTTATAACAATTTTTGAAAGTAAAATGAGTTTAAGAAATCGCCCCTACCTCAACTTGTCAAAACCCTCAAAATTAAATGTGTCTAAAAGCCTTATTCTCTTGTCCAGCAATAGCAGCAAAGAGCTTCGGCGGTAACGCAGTCACTTGTTGTCACACGCAGTAGCGCCACCGTCATCTCCACTCTTTCGGTTAGCCTCAAACAGCAACGGTGGCAACTTCTGACGGCTCTGGTGGCAGTAAGGGCGGTGAAGAAAACTACCACACCTTCCCTTCTTCTCTATCGTGTCCTCTCTCTATCTTGTCTGATTCATTTCGCGGCAGCTTGACGGCGATGCTCCTCACGGCTGCGGCTATGGAAGGTTCAGCGGCTCCCTCCGGCGAATTCTCCCAAATAAAAGTGGTGTCACCGTGAAGAGGAGGAAGATACGAACACTTTAATCGGATTATATTTTTCATTGGAGTTATGGAGCTCAAAAAATTGAACGCCAAAAGTTGGAGGTTCCATGGTTTCTCATTCTCTCTCTCACACGGCCTTTCTTTCTTTTGGTGATGAAAAAGGAAAATTAAGGGCTGATGATGATGATTATATAGTGAAATAGTGGGATACATGTCATTAAGGGGGTTGGGTGTCGCAGTTTCAAGCTGTTGAGTCGGTGACTCAAGTTATAAATATCTTAAACGGATAACTATGAAAGATGGATATATTAAAACATAAGTAATAATATATATAGGAATAAATATATATGAGTTACTAATATAAATGACATTATTCATATAATGATAAAAGATATACGATGAAGTAGTAGCAAAACTAAGTTCACTGAAGAATACCGATATTTACTTATACTGACAGATTTTGAACTTGATAATAATAATATTAACAAAACTTTATTTTAATCAAAGCGTGTAATAATAATAATAATAATAATAATAATAATAATAATAATAATAATAATAATAATAATAATTTTATCCTTTCTTGAAATATCTTGTTATAATACAATCAATTATATAAAATATTTTATTATAGAAAAATTATTTAATAACCTTAATTTGTCCAAATTCAAATGATAATAATAATTATAAAAATTCAATTTAATTTTGCCTAATAAAATAATTTCTAAGAAATAGTTCAAATTAATAGGATAAATCATAATTAAGTTAATCTTTAATAATTATAAAATCAATTTAATTATTATTAATAAATTAGTTTCTAAAAATAAGGAGCTCTAATTAATAAAATAAATTATAACTTATTTATATTTAGATTTTTCGAAAATGCGGGTCGTTATAAAGTGGCTCAAGCTTTGCCATGCTGTACATATGGTACGCGAATTGTTTGTTTCCCAGCAACGGCTCTAAAAATTTGGTGTACATAATGTGATCTCAACACTTCTTCACAACTCCGCGTAACTAAACCAGCAAGTGCAATGGGTCGTCCAAGTAATACCATACGTGAGTAAGGGTCGATTTCACGGAGATTGTCGGCCTGAAGCAAGCTATGGTCATCCTTGTAAATCTCAGTTAGGCAGATTCAAATGGTTATGAGGTTTTAATAATTAAAATATAAATAAAATATAGAATAAGATAAAGTTACTTATGTAATTCACTGGTAGGAATTTCAGATAAGCGTATGGAGATGCTTTGTTACTTCTGAACCTCTGCTTTCCTATTGCCCTCTTCCAACCATGCGTTACCTCCTTCCATGGCAAGCTGTATGATCCTCTCGGATGAAAACAAATCCATATGCGCTGTCACCGCACGGCTAATCATCTGTCGGTTCCCGCTAGCGTCGGAATAGGACCATTGTCCTTTTGCACACTGTCACTTGTGCCCCACATTCGCAGGTTTGAAGCTCGTCACAGTCATCCCTTCCCAGATCCTACTCAGAATACCACAGACAAGGTTTAGACTTTCCGGATCCCAAGAATGGCTGCCAATAATTCTAGCCTATACCACAAAGATACTAATCTCACGGATTCGGTCCGTGTATTAGATATCCAAGAGAATATACTCCAGCTGTCGTCCAATGACTACGTTAAACATCATGTAGACCGCTTTGTGGTTGTCAGGCACGCGATCTTGGCTAAGCGAGTAACGAAGATTGGGTGATTGTCACGGGTCACCCCTTCATTCTGACTTAACTGAATTAAGTACGAGAGTATATCTTGGAGAAGAAGTAGGCGTGAATTGAATAGAAAACAGTAGTAATTGCATTAATTCACGAAGAACAGCAGAGCTCCACACCTTAATCTATGGGGTGTAGAAACTCCAGCGTAGAAAATACATAAGTGAAAAGAGGTCTAAGTATGGCCATGAGGCCAGCCTCCATGCCAAAGGTCTAAGGACTAAACATCCAGAGATGGTAAAAAAGACGACGTAAAATAAATCTCTAAAAGTTGTTTTTATACTAAACTAGTAACTAGGGTTTACAGAAAATGAGTAACTAAGTGCAGATAGTGCAGAAATCTACTTCCGGGGCCCACTTGATATGTGCATGGGCTGAGCATTGAAGTTTTTTCGTGTTTAGACTTTTCCTGGAGTTAAACGCCAGCTTTGGTGCCAGTTTGGGCGTTTAACTCCAATTCTGGTGCCAGTTTGGGCGTTTTGCACCAGAATTTTTAGGCTGACTTTGAACGCCAGTTTGGGCCATCAAATCTCGTACAAAGTATGGACTATTATATATTGCTGGAAAGCCCAGGATGTCTACTTTTCAAAGAAATTGAGAGCGCACCAATTGGGCTTTTGTAGCTCCAGAAAATCTACTTCGAATGCAAGGAGGTCAGAATCCAACAGCATCTGCAGTCCTTTTTCAGCCTCTGAATCAGATTTTTGGTCAGGTCCCTCAATTTCAGCCAGAAAATACCTGAAATCACAGAAAAATACACAAACTCATAGTAAAGTCCACAAATGTGATTTTTGAATAAAAACTAATAAAAATATAATAAAAAGTAACTAAAACATACTAAAAATTATGTAAAAATAATACCAAAAATGGTATAAATTATCCGCTCATCAACATATTATAACGACGTTGTACACGTTTTGGCGCTAAAAAAAGTACTAAACGATGTCGTTTGATGGTTAATTGTTCAAAATAGAGGAGTATAACGTTTTAGTATTGTTCAAACCCCCAAACACCGTCGTTTAGTGCTAGCATCGAAACGCGTACAACGTCATTTTAATATGTTCAACGTGGCAAGACTTAAGTCACGTTACTAACAGCATTGAATTTGGGGTGACAGAAAATACACGAAAGACTATATTGGTGCAATTTTTTAAATTTAGGGAACTAAATTATAGCGATGGATAAGTCAATGGCTAAAATAATACAACTTGTCAATTTCAGGGACCAAAATAGGGTTTAATTATTCCTTGTTCAAGTAGCAAAATTAATTAGAAGAGAGATATTTAATTAGTGTGAAAGGTTACATCTTTAAATTTGGATGGAAGAAAAATATTAGGAAAATTGAATTCAGTTTGAGAGAAGAGTGATTATATATACAGGTTTAGTTAATATGTATTCTTAGAACATATAATAAAGTTACGAATTAAAAATTTTTTTATAGAAACAATGCAAAATTTAAATTTTTAATATATTTGTACGTATGTTGTGTATTTATTAAAATAAAATATTTAAAATTTTTTATTATATATGAAATATTTTTTATGAGAATGAAATTTTTATATGAAAATATATTTATAGTCATCTATTAATTGATTTAAATGCTAATAAATGATATACAGGCAATTTATATAAAGTATAAATACTTAAAATGTCATATTTTAGGTGATGTATAGGATGTGAATGGGTCAATGATTTCATTTAACAAAAAATATAAGTAAAGACGGATAAGGGTAGAATGACATATTTTAGGTGATGTTACTGGGATCACTTGGCCCAGAAGAGTAAGCATTTGTAGTTTGTCTTTTTCCTTGGGCCTCTGGCCCTTAGTTTACCAAAATTAGTAGACAAGGGTTGAGGATGAAACTCGGGCTTAAATTTAAAAGACTCATTACCCAAAAAGAGAAATTAAAAGACTTATAGACTGAACTGTCAAATACGTTTAAGACCAAAATCCAAACCGTCCAAGACCTAAACAAAAAGACTTAACTATCTAATTGGGCCATTTGTTACAGTGTTGCACTTGTCCAATACACTTGTGCCGGTGAGTTGCAAATTCATCTGCACAAATTTACAATAAATAAACAACGAGAAAAGTTTACCCGACCAAAAAAAAAAAGTAAAATAAAAAAAAAAATTTAAGAGCCACTAATGTTAATTTATATTGACTATTACTTTTAACTAGTAATTTAATACCTTTAATTTAGCAAGCTAACTTCACATTTTTAGTTAAAAATAATAAATTTTACTGGCCGTATCGCATTGGTCATAAACAAATATGAAAACAAAAATTCTTAGACCAAACTAAAAAAAATGTAAGATTTCGGTATACTTGTAACTGAGGCATGTGGTTTAGTGGCAAAAGTATTTGCCTTAATCCAAAGCCACACAAGTTTGAATCCTAGCCGTGGCTAGGTTAGTGTGTGTGGGTGTGTGAGTGTGTAATCTAAGATTGGGGTTGTTTAATCCATCAAACAAAAAAAAGGTTACTAAGTTACTATGTCAATAAAACATATTTTTAAAATTTTTTAACAACTGCTACATAGTCCTTTAACTAATTTTAATTATAAATTAATCCCATATATTTTTTTTAATTATAAAAATTGTCTTTAATTTTATAAATTATTATTTTATCAATCATCTATTATGTTTATTAACAATAAAAAACAAAAATAATAACGAATTAGATCTTCCATTGATCGTAATAAACCTCTTGGCCATTCTAATGGATTAAAAGTTTATATTTGATCGTGACGTTCGTGATCAACAATAAAATCGTGTTTCCTTGAAAACCAATTGATTGGAATTTCAAAACAATCGATTGAATTATAACTCAATCGATTGGATTACAGTTTATCACAAAACAATCAATTGAAAATTGCAAGGCAGCATGATTTTCGCATAAATCAATCGATTGGTTATATGACCCAATCGATTGAACGATGAATAAAAAGTAGATTTTTGTAATTCAATCGATTGTTTATACTCTCCAATCGATTGAATGCTTGAAAACAACCTGAGGTCTCACCAAAACAATATGGATTTGTCAAATTCAATCGATTGGTTGTGTATGTGAATTCCAATTCAATCGATTGGAAAGCGTTGTAAATGATTTTTTGCTGAATTCAATCGATTGTTAATATATTCCAATCGATTGAAATTTGAAATGCCTATTTATTAAACAAGAAAATCATGCGTATTCACACCCAGTCTCTTTCCGTTTTCTAAAACGTGAGAAACTTTCTAGATTTTAGAGAGAGGAGAAAGGAATCGAACTGGTATTCTTACGTAATCGAAGCAAGGTGTAATTGAGGTTATATATTAAATAATATTTTATTTTGTTATTTAGGTACTCCTTAGGTACTCCTAAAGTTATATATTAAATAATATCATCTTTTTATTCCTCCATTTGTCTTGAATTACCATAAAATAACAAAAATTAAAAACCTTAAACCCTTAAACTCAGTTTTCTCACCCTCAAATCTCAGTAAAATTTTTACCTTGAGCTTATGGTTGTTACGTGAAGCCAAGAAGGGTGCAAATTCTGGATCATTTAGAATCTCCATCCATTTGCCTTCCCTATGTTTCTCGACGCCTCAATGAGCGCGTCTTCTTCTTTCTTCCATTTCTCCCTTTGCTTACCCATTTGACTGCACCATAACAACAATGATTTTTCTAACAATTCAACTTGAGAAGTTTTTTGAATTTTAGAGAGAAGAGAGAGGAACCAAACTGGTATTCTTATGTTTCAAAACGGAGAGAGACTAGGTGTGAATACGCATGGTTTTCTTGTTTAATAGATAGACATTTCAAATTTCTATTAATTGGAATATATTAACAATCGATTGAATTCAGAAAAAAATCATTTACAACACTTTCCAATCGATTGAATTGAAATTCACATACACAACCAATCGATTAAATTTGGCAAATCCATATTGTTTTGGTGAATTCAATCGATTGAGTAACAAAACCAATCGATTGTTTTGGTGAGACCTCAGGTTGTTTTCAAGCACTCAATCGATTGGAGAGTATAAACAATCGATTTAATTACAAAAATCCACTTTTTATTCATCGTTCAATCGATTGGGTCATATAACAAATCGATTGATTTATGCGAAAATCACTGTAATCCAATCGATTGAGTTATAATTCAATCGATTGTTTTGAAATTCCAATCGATTGGTTTTCAAGGAAACACGATTTTATTGTTGATCGCGAACGTCACGGATCAAATATAAACTTTTAATCCATTGGAATGGCCAAGAGGTTTATCACGATCAATGGAAGATCTAATTCGTTATTATTTTTGTTTTTTATTGTTAATAAATATAATAGATGATTGATAAAATAATAATTTATAAAATAAAAAATTATTTTTATAATTAAATAAAATATATGGGGTTAATTTGTAATTAAAATTAGTTAAAGAATTATGTAGCAGTTATTAAAAAGACTTTAAAAATATGTTTTGTTATGGAACTATTTAATGGTCCAAACATTTTGGGACCATCGAATCCGGTCCATTAGTTAGAGGATAGTTTGTTATGATTAACTTAGGAGTAGCAAGCATTCCGTTAGAGTTAGTTAGACACTGGTTTAGTCAGCCTCAATTCATGTATATAAATTGTTGGTGGGTTCCAATTTCAAGTGGGGTCACACAACTTTATAAATAAATAAATAAATAAATAAAGGTAAGTGACTTTTAGGCCACGAGAGACCGAGAGAGGGTTTTAGAGATTCTCATGTTGAAAAGAAAGAAAGAAACGAAGCAAGGGCTTCGGGGTCGAGAGAGAAGAAAAAATTGGGGAAAAAAGAATATGTAATTTTTATTCGATTAAATCGGTAGATTCGTTCTATTTTTTATGAAATTTTAGTATGTTATTCTTTGTGTAGAGATGAATATTAGAATATAACTTGCTAGTTGTATTATTTTTTTCTTTGTCTAATTTGAGATACTCAGTTTATGGAGGGTTTATGTTAATTCTATCAATTTTGATGATGTTTCTTATTGATTGCTGAGATGTCCTAGTGCTACTTGAAAGACTAATTGTGTACCAATTATTTTGATAGTGAAAAATTTTATTGGACTAGGTCCCGTGAGTTTTTTGTCCCTTTTTTGAAATTTTTTCACGTTGATGTCTGATTATTTAATTTCTGCCATTATATTTGTTGCTTGGAGTATCTTTGGTATTGCCTATTTAATCGCACAAGTTGTGGAAAAATTATTTTTGGTGCTTTCGCTATTAGACAGGTTCTTGTTTGAAGGAGTTGTATGAGAGGAAGAATGTGCAAAACAAAACATTTTTTATTAGGAAGCTTGTCAATATGAAGTATATTGAAGGTAAATCAATATCGGAGCACGGGAGTGGATCCTCTCCAGTGAACAAAAAACTGGATGGTATCCAGTGCTTAATCTAACCATTTATTACTCTCTCTCTCTCTCTTATTTATTTCTGATCCCACTTATAGAATCAAAGGTGAGAAATCACACTGTATCTTGTCAAGTGTTAAAAAAATTGGAGAGGATCCATTTCCTTGGAGCACTTGAGTACTTTTCAGGAGACGGTGAACCAACTGACAATAATGAAATCACTTTGAATGATGAGTTGCAAGCTTTGTTGCTGTTGAGCTCTTTGCCTGATAGTTGGGAAGTTCTGGTTGTGACACTGACTAACTCAGCTCCAAAAGGAAAGTTGACGTTAGCAATGGTTAAAGAGAGCATGTAATAAAGAAGCTAGAAAAAGAGAGCAAGGGTTGACTAATGCCTCCTCCCAGTCAGAAGCACTTGTTTCAGAGTCACCGGGGGGGGGGGGGAGGGAGGGAGGAGTCAAAGTAGAAAACCTCACAGTTCTGACAAATCAGAGAGTCAAAGCAAGTCAAGAGGAAAGTACAAGCCAAAAAAGGAGTTTATATGTCACCATTGCGGCAAGTCATATAAAGAGGTATTGTAGGTTCTTGAAAAGAGAACAATCAAGGGGAAGAAACGAAGACATAGATAAAGATAATGATAAAGAAATTGTTGCTATTGTTTATGAAGATGTTCTTATCACATATGATGAAAATTATGTGAATCTTATCTGTGATGATTCCACTTTGATTATGGACTCTGGTGCCTCATGTCATGTCACTCCGAGGCATGTATTTTTCACTTTCTATACTGCTGAAAATTTTGGCAAGATCAAATTGGGAGACAAAGGAGTGTGTGATATCATTAGTATGGATGATATGTGGCTTGAAACCAACATGGGATGCAAGTTGCAGTTGAAGAATGTTAGGCATGCGCTAGATATCCAGTTCAATCTTATTTCAGTGAAGACATTGGATCAAGAGGAGTATTGTACTTCTTTTGATAGTGAAAAGGGACTCTCATTGTTGCTAAAGAAGACAATAGTCTCACTACTCTCTACCAGTTGCAAGCAAAGTTGTGCAAAGAAGAGGTGAATGTAGCTGATGATTCCTCTTCTAATTTGTAGTATATACGTCTTGGTCACTTGAGCGAGAAAGGACTAAGCGTCTTAGCCAAGAAGCACTCACTTCCCATAAAAGATACAACTTTAAATACTTATACTCATTATTTTGTTGGAAAGTATAGTAGAGTATCATTTCATAATTCTGGACCTCATAGGAGATCACATGTTCTAGATTTAGTTCACACTGATGTTTACACTATGGATGCTAAGACACTAGGTGATGTATCATATTTTGTTACTTTTATTGATGATTATTCTTTAAAAGTGTGGGTTTTTGTTTTGAAATCTAAAGACCAGATGCTCGATATCTTCAAACACTTTCATGCAAGTATTGAAAGAGAAACAGAAAGAAAATTGAAATGTATTAGAGCAGATAATGGTGGTGAATACAGAGGTCCGTTTGAAGAGTATTGTAAAGGATATGGGATCAAACTTGAGAAGACGGTTCCTAAGACTCCTCAACATAATGGATTTGCATAGAAAATGAATCGCACTATCAATGATAGAGTCAGGTATATGCTCTCTCATGCAAACTTGCCTAAATCCTTTTAGGATGAAACAATAGATTTGATCAACCTTTCTCCTTCAATTCCACTAAATGGTGATGTTCCAGAGAAAGTTTGAAGAGGGAAAGATGTCTCTATAGTCACTTGAGAGTGTTCGGCTCTAGGGCATTTGTTCACATTCCAAGAGATGAAAGGTCCAAACTTAATGGAAAGTTAAAGCAATGTATCTTCATGGGTTATGGTCACAAAGACTTTGGTTACAGATTATGGAATCTTGTGAGCAAGAAAATAATTAGAAGTTGAGATGTGATTTTTCTTGAAGACCAAACTATTGAAGATCTTGAGAAGACGGATAAGTCAACAATAACTTTTAGACATTCTGCTGATAATGAATCTGGTCCTTCCACTAGACCTCCTATTGATGGGGGAGATGTACAAGTTGATAATGATGGTGATGATTTGCATGATGAACCTACACCTCAACCTGAGGTGCCAGATGCAGAAGTTCCACTAGATGTTAAAGTCCCACCTGAATCACCAGTTGAACCTGAATTGAGAAGATCTACTAGAGAGCGTCGTCTTTCTCAAAAATATTCTCCTCATAAGTATGTGATGAATACTGAGACTGGGGAGCCAGAGAGCTACCAGGAAGCTATGTTTGATGAGCATAAGGAAGATTGGTTGAAGGCCATGCAAGAAAGAATGAAATCCTTGCATGAGAATCATACGTTTGAATTGGTGATGTTATCGAAGGGTAAAAGAGTATTCAAGAATAAATGAGTATTCAAATTGAAAGCAGATGAAAATGTCTCACGGCCAAGGTACAAAGCTCGATTGGTTGTGAAAGATTTTGAGCAAAAGAAAGCTATTGATTTTGAGGAGATTTTCTCTCCAGTTGTGAAGATGTCCTCTATTCGATTTGTACTTGGATTGGCAGCTAGCTTGAATTTAGAGGTTGAGTAACTTGATGTGAAGACTGCATTCCTTCATAATGACATAGATAAAGAAATTTATATGGAGCAACCAGAGGATTTTGAGGTTAAAGAAAAGGAACATCTTGTATACAAGTTGAAGAAGAGCTTATATGGGTTGAAGCAAGCGCCAAGACAGTACACGAAGTTTGATTCCTTCATGGAAGGTCATGGGTATAGTAAGACTTCTTCTAATCATTGTGTATATGTTAAGAAATTCTTTGATGGTGATTTTATAATTCTCTTGCTTTATGTTGATGACATGTTGATTGTTGGTCATGACGCTGAAAAGATTGAAAGTCTTAAGAAAGACTTGAACAGATCCTTTGCTATGAAGGATTTGGATCTTGCAAAGAAAATCCTTGGCATGAGTATCACTCGTGACAGGAAGAATAGAAAACTGTGGTTATCGTAGCAGAAGTATATTGAGAAGGTTTTAGAGAGGTTTAGTATGAGTAATTCCAAACCTGTTAGTACTCCACTTACTAGTCATTTCAAGCTGAATTCGCGACAATATCTTATAAATGAAAAAGAGAAAGCAGAAATGAAAAAGATTCCATATGCATCTACAGTTGACAGTTTGATATATGCTATGGTTTGCAGCAGATCGGATATTGCTCATGCCGTTAGAATTCTTATTAACATATAAAAGATTATCAAACATATAAAAGATTATAGTAACATTGGATTATTATTCTTATTAATGCCAATAATGTTAATTCATTACATAATAAATTATAAGAATAATAACCATTTTTTATTTTTGTTTTTAATTATATTTAAAAATTAATATTAAAAATTTAAGATTGATAAATAATATGAGAAAAAAAAGTAAAAGAATTGAGAAGTATTTCAATTAGAGTTAAAAAGATTAAAAAGTAATTTAAGTTAAGTTGTGTGAATTAATCACTTAATCTAATGTGACAATAGTAGAAAACTAAAAGGTTAACAATATATTTAAAGACTATTTTAGATTCTATTTTAATTTATTACTAATTGATAGATATATAGTAGCTAATTTTAATAATTGATTTTAGTGTCAAAGAAATTTTTTTTATAGTGCATTCAATAAACATTTTTTCATTCAGAGTTACCAGTAAACTTATTCAATTAAGATGATATATTATTACATGAGCATGAACCAAAATGAGACTAGATCTTTTTTTTTGGTTGACACTAGATCTTTTGGAAAGGTCAAACTTTATTTTGATAATGTTACATGATAAGTAAGTTACAAGAAAAGTAAACCTCTAACTTAGAAACCAGCAAAGAATAAATTCTATCCCAAAAAAAAAAAAAAAGCATACACATCATACTAGAAGAGACATCCCTTTGATTTCAAGCATCTCATCACTTTGTCAAATAATTTATTCATCCCCTTCCTCCCTGTTTCTTACGACAGCCCCAAATTTATTTACCATAATGTCCACAACTATGGGGACTAGGTCCTTACAAGGGACACCCTTCTTATAAACCTCACCCAAATGAGAATCACTTCCAATCTTCCCTCCTAAGTAGATATCAACCCCTTCAACGGCCTTACCATTTTCATCCCTAGTCATGCACCCCATGAATCCAATATCAGCAACCTGAACCTGCCCACAAGTATTAGGACACCCAGTCCAATGCATTCTCACAGGCCTCGAAACCGACACGTGTCTCTCAACTTCGTCAGTTACTTTCAACGCCCTTGCTTTTGTCTCGATTATGGCTTGTCCACAGAACTGGTTACCGGTGCATGCAACTAACGTTTTCATGAGAATAGAAGGTTCTGGAGAGAACCTTTCCTTCAGTAAAGGCTCCTTAAGTAAGGTTTCGAGTTTTGAGCTTTGGATGTTTGGGATTATTATGTTTTGCTCCACCGTGAGGCGGAGTTCTCCGGTGCCATACTCGTCAGCTATACGGGCTAGCTCGTTCATTTCTTCGGCTTGAATTCTGCCAACCGGAATGTGGATTCCGACGTAGCTTAGGCCTTCTTGCTTCTGTGGATGAACTCCTAAGTAATCTCTTCTTTCCCATTGTTTGTCAATTAGATCTTCTTGTGATGCTCTTTCTAGCTTCTTCTCTGGCATTCTTTTCTCAACTTCTGCCCTAAATACTTCAATTCCCTGCGTAATTTGCCAATGTGAATGACAATATAAGACCATGCATGCATTCAAAAGTAAATCAAATAAGAGATGTGTTATTTCTACCACGAATAAAGATGTTTAGTAAACTCTTTAACATGAAGATATTTTTATATATGCTATCTTTTTTTTAGAGAAATGTTAGAGGCCAGCAATTTTTGTAATTTGTAAACATCAAATAGTCATCAAGATGGTTTTAATAGTGTGAGATTGGTATAAAATTTCATCTAATGGCTCACTTTTCTTTGCTGGTTATATGCTGGCCAGAATTTAATAAAATTGCTGGTCCCTAGACTTTTCCTTTTTTTTATTATATAAGATCTAGAATCTATTTTAATGTAAAATAATGGCTCTTAAAATATTTATTCCATGCTTTAAAAATATTTAAAGTCACTATTTAAAATTTATATGTAAAATATTAAAAATGAAACACACGCTAAATCTACTATAATATAACATATTTCTTATTATCAGGGTTAGAGATGAAATCTTAAAAAACAAAAAAGCTTTGAAGATGATTCTTGAGTTAGAAAGATCGTAGAGATGTTTTAAGAAGAAAAGAAAGAAAGAAAACTAAAAACTTGAGTAAAAACTGAACTAATGATCTCAATTACACTAAGTGACAGAAACCGATATCTCAAGTCTATTTATAGACCAACTCTAACTACTACTCCTGTTATCCTTCTATGTTTCTATTATTTCAGTTATAACAGAATTTGTTCCACACTCAACACTTATTACATTTCTACATTTCTTTTGCTAATTAAAAAAGAAAAATGTTAAGGAGTTAATATTTTTAGTGTAAAAAAAAGAAAAGGTTAGTATTGATTTAAGGATTTAGTTGACATGTGTTCTATGGACACATGATAAACTTACTATTAAATATTAGTAGAAGGTTTTAATTTTTTTATTTAATAAGTAGAAAACAAATGTATTTGAAATTGCGGGATTGATTGATTTAGGCATTTTTATTCTTGTTTTCTATGATAAAAATAAGGCATGAAAATATAATTGATTAAATATTTTAAAAATATTTTCAATGAAAATATTTTCAAAAAAATAGAACAAAGTAAAAAACGGTATTTCTATGTTTCTAATATTTTTTAAAATGTGAAAATTTTAAAATAAAAATAATTTTTTAAAAATAAAACAAAAAATAAAAATAAAAAATATTTTCGTAAATCAATTAATCTCTTAAATTTTTTGTATTTCTAATAATTTTTTTAATTTATAATTTTAATATGTGTCCTTAAAATACAAGATAGAAAAACTCTTGATTTAAATATAACAAAAGCAATAAAAAGCCACCTAAAATCTCTCATAAAAATAGCTACACGGATATTTCTGAAAAATGAAGTGTAGTGTACTAGAATAATCAAATCGTGTTGACCATAGGATTCAGACCCGGAGATATTTTAACAAATTGCATGAGTTTATTACTACTACTACTTTTGGCAGGTTTAAGATTATTTTGACATAATTAAATCATCCCACAATGTACTTGTTTGATTTTGACACAAGGCAAGAAGTGAATTGCATGAGTTTATTATTGTATTGTCCTACTCCCATCCCCTGCATAAGAACTAGACAAGAAGTTGCATTCAAAAACAGAGGAAATATATGTTATACTTGGATAACCTGTCATGTTGATTCCAGCATTCATACCCAGAGAAAATATATTTCAAATTACAATCGCATTTGTTTGAGTTTAATTTCGATAAACTAACAATGTGATTTTACTAAGTCATTTAATTATATTCGTTCTTTTAGATAACCATTTATGCAGTCAATGTAAAAGGTAATTATTTTTAGTGACGTATATCAAAATTAAATTCTTATCGATTGATTTGATGAAACCAAAACAATAAGAAAGCAAGAAGTGGCAAAACCAAAACAAAAACATTAGATGAAAGTATAAAAAGGGAAACTTACGAGTTCATCAATTAACCACATCATCCTAGTTTTCTGTCGGTTGCCTCTGAAGCCAAGATCCCTAAAGGCCTCAAGAACAGCCTTGCAAAGAGGGATAACATCATCAGCTGAGACCCATGCATCAAGTGGAACTGCCTCTGCGCATCTCTTAGCACTGAAGAAACCACCAACCAATAGGTTGAATCCAAAACGGCCATCCTTGTTGGCAGGCATGTAAGCCAAATCATTTATGTGTGGATGCTCATACAGTTCATGAGACCCTACCACGCACACATTCCACTTCCTTGGCCTGCATTTACACGCATTAACACTCTAACTAATGCTTCTAATGCCACTATGTTGTTACTTGTTAGTAAATAGTAGTGCCTAACATCTACCAAACAAAATATTGTATTCTTACATAAATATATAATACAATTTTGGCGAAATCATGATTAATTTTTGTTATGTTAAATTTTTATATAACTTTTATCTTGCTTAAATATTTTACTATTCATTTAAAAAGTGGACCTAGAGAGGTACCTTGGAGTAACGGTTGAGTTGTATCCATTGACTTCAAGGTCACAAATTTAAATTATGAAAACAACTACTAAAGCAATGATCAAATTAAGCTACCTACATTTCAGTTTTTGAGTAAGATTCTTTCTTGTTTAATAATATTACTAGATAAGTTTAGGTGCTTTAGACTTATTTTCTATTGTTTCCCATACATTTTTGAATAAACAGTGAGATAACACACATGATAAGGTTTTATGATATTCATATGATCTCATGTTAATCTATAATATCTGTACTTAATACTTTATAATTTGATTATATTTAACATGCACTATCAAGTAAGTTTTTCTTGGGTTAGATGCGATAATATCTTGTAGTCATAAAAGTACATGAAAGATATAACACTGTATAGTTATTTTTTTATAGGGTAAATTCTAAGATGCCTACAAATTTTGTGTGTGAATTGTCTAAATGTGAGACTCACTTTTTTATGAAGTTAAGATATGTGTAATTTGTAAGCACCATAGAACATACCTTTTTCATATAGCAAGTTGAATTTCTCTTCCCTATCATTAAACAGAGTATAAAACTAAACTCAACCAATCTAATAATAGAACAAAATGAGTACATTAAGTGTAAAATATTTGTTAGTATAGTTAGTACTTACAAGTTAGAGACAGCAGGGTTGCCAAGAAAATTATTGGTAATAAATTGTGACAAGAAGTTGGTGTAAGGTCTTGTATCAACAATCTCACGAGGGTCAATGCCAGCAAGAGGGTTACCAACAGGGTTCCTCACATTGTCCATCCCACTCTGCAAACTTGTCAACCCAACCTCTGCCAGACCTTTCAAGATTTCCGGCACGTCAGACAGCACCACTCCTCTGATCTGCCAGTTCTGCCTTGTCGTCACGTCGGCGCAACCATCTTTTCCATACTTCTTTATCACGCTTGCTAAGTACCGCGTCTGCGCGCTTGTTGTTATTCCGTTTGGAAGCTTCAGCCTCATCATGAACCTTCCATCTGAATTTCACCAATCCAACATATAATTTGAGTAATATTAGGTAACCATCTTTTTTCACCCAATATCAGCTAACTTTTTTAAAATTATTCTGTTTATCTTAAATTTTAGATTCTAAATCATCAATCTTAAATTATAAATCTAAACACTAAAATTGACTGACTAAAAATTGGTTTCCTACATTTTCTCTTTATACAGAGATATGATCGTGTCACGGGAAAATATGAAAACGTATAATTAAAAAATTTAATCAAATAATATAACAATTTCAATTTTCAATTATCATTTTCAAATAGAAACATCTCACCTGATTTATTATAGTTTGTAACCTAAATGATGATGAGAAGAATTATACCTACTATATTTGTGATTTTACTTACACGTGGTTACTATATACACAAAGATGTGATCATGTGAAAATGTTGGCATGAAGATGTAAAACATGAATAAATTAAATAATATAACAGTTTTAGATTCATCTATCGTTTTCATAAGACATATTGTTAGTTCAAAACAAAAGAAAAAGAAGCACGATGATACAAAGATTATACAAACACCACAATCAACAGTTAAAAACAAAGAACCTAACTAATCGAATGTGCTCTCTTCAAGTTTTCGACAAACTAGTCCTTTTCAAGATTATATGATTTCTAGACAACTAAACCAAAACATATTACGAAAGAAGAAAAATCAATTGTTGGAAGAAAAATAAAAAAATAAAGGTTGATGATGAGAAATATACACATATATATAGTTAGACTTACATTGATGCTTTCTCCTATGAAAAAGTCCAAGCCATTTGAGCCTAATATCAATATCATCTTTGGTAAGCTTAGAACTCTCAATCTCCTCAAGAGATATCTTAGAAAGTTGTTCAATACCATTCTCCATGAAAAGCTTCATTGGGTCCGATTCAAGCTTCACCTTCTCCTGAGGGTTGATGCCTCCCCTGTACTCTTCTTTCAGAACCCAGTAACCGTCTCTTTGCTCCACTCTAGGCTCCAACCTGGAGGCGTCCACCTCCGAAGGAGGGGGAGGAGGAGACGTGGCCGGAGCCGCCGTGGGAGTGGTGGCCGAGAGGCATGTTGGTGTCTTCGGGCGGCAAGAGAGGGAGGAGGGGGAGCATGGTGGTGGGGTGAGAAAGCGAACAGAGAAGGAAGACATGATGATGTTTGTGTATGTTATGGTGATGGCGGTGAGGGAGAAGGAGAATGAAAAGAGTGAACATCTTTGTAGGGATAAGAGGTTGGGACTTGGGAGTGAAAGGGGACCTTAGGAGATAGCAAGAGCTTCTTTCTTCATATCTATGTCCTTTCGCTCCTACTAAAGGTTATCTTGTTTTCTTCTCACCCCATAAACATCTTAAATTCAAATTACAAAAAAAAAAAATAAATAAATAAATAAATAAAAAAGATTATTTATACATTATTTTCAATCATTATTTATTTATATATAAAATTATAAACACATAATTTTTAATTTATTTTTAATATATATTTTATATTTTAAAATATATTTAATTTGATAAAATTAAAGATATTCGTATTATTGTATTCATAGAATTAGTTATATGTAGTTGGTTTTAACTTTTAAAAAGAAGTAATTATTTGAAACGGTTAGTTTTAAACTAAAAAAAATAAGTACATTCGTATTATTTTTAAATTAAAAATTTTACATTAAAAAATTTTAAAATAAATTTATTCTTATTATTTTAAAATTTTTAATTTAAATAAATATATTTTTATTATTTTAAATAATTTTAAAATTAATAAAAATAAATTTATTTAAAATGTTTAAATTTTAAATTTTAAATAATATACTCTTATTATTTTAAATAAACCATATTCTTTTAATTTAAAAATAATATGAGTGCATGTATTTCTTAATTTAAAATTAATAATTTTAAATTGTTAATTTTTTAATTGAATAAATATAATTAATCATATTAATATAAAAATAAAAATATGTTTATTTTTATTAAATTGAATTATATTGTTAATTTAAATTATATTTATTTAAAATTTAAATTTAACAATTTTATATTTTTAAATTATTTAAAAAAAGTTAAATTAATTATAAATATAAAAATTGCTAATACCATCCAAATCGTATCAGAACATAAATAAATTTGTCAAATTCAATAGCTAATTCTATGTAAATAGACAAGTTTATTTTTTTTCCCCCAAAGATAGTAGGTTATATTTCATTAATTATTGAAAAATGAAATACAAAGATGTCTAAAAGCAGGACAGCATAATGAAAAGTGGGGATTTCCCAAAAACACTACACTGAAGGTATTCATCCATCGGTGCATGGTCGAAAAACGAAAAAAAAATCTTAAAGAAGAAAGAATGATAAATCAAATTGAATGCAACTAAGAGCTTGCCTCATGGAGATGACGACCTAAACTGGGAGTTCTTTGGATTTCACGGAGCAACTTGACAGAGCTTGCTAGAATGGCAGACGGCATTGAAGTAGAACCTTCAAAAGTCAACTGGTTGCGAGCTTTCCAGCAGTTCCAGCAAATGATGGCAAGTAATTGAGGATTACGGTCAGCATTCTTCAACGGGTTAAGCATCTCTGTTGATGCAATCCACCATGTCCAAAAGTCGTTAAGACTCTGAGGGGGAAGACAATCACGAAGATAACTCTGAGACCATACATCTTTAATTCTAGAGCAATCGATCAAACAATGAGTGACTGTTTCGGTTGCTTCATGACAGCAGGGGCATATTGGTGATATAGATGGGATGCGGTGATAAATCTGAGCAAGCACCGGGAGCCGACCATGGAGAGCTTTCCAGATAAATAGCTTAATTTTGTGAGGCAAGTTCAACTTCCATAGATCAATCCACGACTTTTTCTATTGCATATAATTAGGGCAAAGCTCCAGAGGCGGATGGTAAAATAAATAGTCAATTCTGTAACATGAAGCTGTATCATATTGTTTGGATTTGTTCAAATCCCATTGTAATTTGTCCCTACTCTGCTGAATTTTAACTGACAAAATCCTGTTTGCAACGTCTTGGGGAAATAATTCTTGAATAAGATTCTGATTCCAATTCCTATCTTCAGTAATTAGATCTTTAACTCTTGGAACCAACTCAGAGATAGCTTGTCTATTTGGCATGTCAGAAATCTTTAAAGGATACGGAGGAGGCAGCCAAGGATCCTCAAAGATTCGGATATTCTCTCCAGTACCCACAGCCCAATTAAGACCTTTTTCAATAATCTTTTGGCCTTCCAGTATGCTCCTCCATCCCCAAGAAGGTAAGACTCCAATTTCTGCCGTTATAACATTACCATTGCTAAAGTATTTACCTCTTAGGATTTTGGATAATAAGGAAGTAGGCTGTGTTACAAGTCGCCAAAACTGTTTGCCTAAAAGCGCCAGATTTTGGATTCTGAGATCTTTAAATCCAAGGCCTCCTTCTTTTCGTGGGCGAGTCATAGTGTCCCAGCTAATCCAAGCCATCCGCCTTTCGGAACCTTTTTGTCCCCACCAGAACTGAGAAAGTAGAGAGTGAATTTCCGAGATTAAACCATCAGGCAACTTGAAGCAAGACAATGTATAAATAGGAATAGCTTCTCCCACTGCCTTAAGCAATACATGTCTACCACCTGACGATAGAAGATTGTGCTTCCATCCTTGGATTCTTTTCTGAACCTTTTCTTTGATCATACTAAAAGAAGCCTTTTTCGATTTAGAGACTGTAGAAAGCAAACCAAGGTATTTATCCTGAGCCCCAATATGATTAATATTCATAGAGTTAGCCAGTAGTGTACGAGTAGTGGAGGGAGTGTTGTGGCTAAAGAATACAGCAGATTTATTAAGATTTATCCTCTGGCCACTGATGTTTTCATAAGAATTCAATAAATGCAGGATATTTGAACATGCTTCAGGATTAGCCTTACAGAATAAGATGGAATCATCAGCAAAGAGGAGGTGGTTGACCTTGGGACATCACCTATGTATCTGAAGACCCTGAATTAGTCTGTTTTGTTCTGCCTTGTGTAGTAAGAAGGAGAGACCTTCTGCACAGAAAAGAAAAAGATAGGGAGATAGAGGATCTCCTTGTCGAATACCTCTATTTGGTTTGAAGAAACCATAAGGTTGTCCTTCCACAATAACAGAATAAGAAACAGTTGTCACTAATTCTCGAATCCACATGATCCACCGGGAGTCAAAACCAAACTTCTCCAATATAAACCAAAGAAAGTGCCATTCCACCCTATCATATGCCTTACTCATATCTAGTTTTAGCGCCATTTCATTTTCGAGTCCCCTTTTTTTGTTCTTCAAGTAATGCATACACTCGTGAGCAATTAGGATATTATTAGAGATTAATCTGCCTTTAATAAAAGCACTCTGCGTAGGGCTAATTAGTCTATTCATCATACCCTGAAGTCTATGTACAAATACTTTGGAGATAATCTTGTAAAAGACTGAAGATAGGCTTATTGGTCTTACCTGAGTCATATCTTTAGCATCAGAAGTCTTGGGAATAAGACAGATCTGAGTGTGATTAAAACCCTTCAAAATTCTGCCCCCTGAAAAGAAGCTCTTAACTGCTCAAAATACATCACCACTAAGTATGTTCCAGAAGCTTTGAAAAAATTTTGCTGTCATACCATCATCTCCTGGAGCACTTTGGGGATGAATGCTAAATGTTGCACGTTTCACTTCCTCCATAGTCACTGGTCTTTGAAGCCTACGGTTCATGTGAGCTGTAACCTTAGGTTCAAAATCAGTAAAAAGAGGTTCATGGTTCTCATGACAAGTGGAGGAAAAGATGTCCTTGAAATAAGATTCAGCCACAGAAGCAATACCAGCATTTGAAGTAGCCACTTCACCGTCACTGCCAGTTAGTTGCCAAATTCTATTCCTTCGGGTTCGATTTCTAAATTTTTGATGGAAGAAAGCTGTATTCTGATCGCTAGATTTGAGCCATTTGACTCTAGACTTATCTTTCCAATAAGATTCCTCATTTTGCAATGCTTTTTCAAGTTTGTCCTCTATTTCTGAAATGATGTCGCCTCCATGAATTCCTGCTAAATGAAGTTCCTCTAATTCAGACTGTAGTAAATCAATCTCCACCTTCGAATTAGATCTGTATTCTTGCTGCCATCTGACAATCTTATGTTGACAACACTTTAGTTTTTGAGCTAGGATATACATGGCTGAACCATCAATCTGTTCGTGCCAAACCTCTCTAACAATCTGCCTTATTTCATCATTGGAACACCATCTTTCTTGGAATTTGAATCGGCGTTTAGATCTCTCAGTTCTCAGATTAGAGTCTAAGAGAAGAGGAGAGTGATCCGAGCTTGATTCTGACAGTCTAAGAACCGTTGCATTGGGATAGAGTTACTGCCAATCAACTCCTACCAGGAATCGGTCCAGTCTTTCCTGTATCAACTCATCACCCCTCCGTTTATTCGGCCAAGTGAATGGTCTTCCGACCATACCAATATCAATCAGAGAATTATCATCAATAAAACTGTTAAAGGTTTCGATAGAAGAAGGAGATTTAGCACCCCCACCTGCTTTCTCCAATTGACTAGAAATGGCATTAAAATCACCCATTAACACAACCTTACCATCAAGCTGTTGCGTGACTGAAGTTAATTCAGCAAACTGAGCCATTCTATGTTGATCATTTGAACTGAGATAGACACCTAGAACACCATAGGGATCATCAGAACCAGCTGTCAGAACTGATGCCGCAATGAAGAATCTACCATGCTGCAAAATCTGAATAGTGCAACCGTCCCTCCATGCCATTGCCAAACCCCCTGATAATCCATCCGGATCCACAATAAACCATTCCTTGAAACCACAAGATCTTAATTTTCCTTCAACTTGTTGAGATTAATTTTTTTGTTTCACATATAAAACTAACCTCGGGGGAGTAGGATTTGCAAATCCCTTTAAGATTGTGGATTGTCAGGGGTCTCCCCAAACCCCGACGATTCCACGAGAGCAGTTTCATATTTCTTTGGGTGCCACTTGAAGGCTGGCACCCTCCACCATCATAGCATCAGAGACAATATCATTGAGACAAATTTTCTTTGAAATTTCTTCAGTACCATTACCTCCACTCCTCCGTTTGAAACCTATCACAGACTTTCTGACAAGTTGTTTCAGGTTTGGCTTTTTATTCTTCTTTTTAAGCTTGGATATGACATTGTTATTGTGTTGGACATTATTCATGGGATAAGATATCTCCAACAAAGCATTAGAAGAAGAATTAGTATCAGTAGCCGTACCTGTGTTTTCTGATTCACCCTCATTTTCTTTTCTAGAACCCAAATTGGCAGTAATTTTTTCATTATTCTATTTTTTCTGATCATCTTGTACACTCATTTTTGAGAAACTATCAAAAAGCCAAGCAGGTGGAGGTTTTTTCTTCGGTTGAGCTAGAATAGAACCATTCCGAGGTTGGTTAGGATTGAAGGAAGCTCTCTTTTCAGTTAAACGCCTACCGTCTTGATCTGCCTTAAGCCATTCACCAACTTTATCTTCCTTGATATTGTTTTGGGCAGAATCATCAATAAAACATTGGCAGTTCTTAGATTCATGCCCCAATTTTGCACAATAAGTACAGAACACACCTATATGTTCATAGCGTACTCCAATTTCCAGCATTTTCTGATTAGGATCAAGCAGTTTCAGTGTATCCCTCACTCTTTTATCACCGTTCAGTTCGACTTTAGCCTTCACTATGCGTGTATCTTTGCCTCTAACTTCAAATAGAGCAACATCTTCAATTTGACCAAGTCTCCCATCCAATTTTCGTCCAATCTCAAGTGTTTTGTATTGTTCAGGCAATCCCCAAAATTGTGCTCATACAGGAAAAGAAGAGATGTGATTATTCTCCATGTTTATTGACTGCTTCCATCTGCGAACATGAATAACAAAACTCTTGAATAACCAAGGTGAACCTCTCTCAATTCGAGTCACATCAGAGTCGTTCTCAAAGAAAAATTGAAACTGGTTCCTGGATTTTTCGACTACTCTGAATCCTTCTGGTTTATTCCATATTGCATAGAGAGCTCCTTCCATGGTACCTACGGAAAAGATCCGATCTGAGAAAATTCTTTCAGACAGGCTCCGTGTACAGGCTTGAATTCCTTCAGAAACATCTTCATAAGCTAAAACGATCAAGTCATCCTCCTGATCACTATCAATTATATGAGGGTTTTGTGTCTCTGATTTGTTTGCTCATGGTGTAGAGAAAAATAGAATTGGTATTTAACGATTTCAGAGAGAAATAAGATATATGGAATGGGTGAATTAGAAAACGAAATAAATTAAAAGAGGAATAAATTGGGAGAGAAAATGAAAATTAGGGAACTAAGTGGAAAAAAAATTAAGAGAAGAAAGTAGAAGAAGATAGAAAAGACTTTGACGAAGAAAAAACAAAGAAAATTGTAACCATGGAGGCGACGCAGTAAAACCTAGCAGAGCGTGAACGAACTCATAGAGACAAGTTTACTAATACAATAGGCGAATTTATTTTGCATTATTGAAATTCACTTATTTGTTAAGTAAATTTTTGGATGTCAAAAAATTAATGTGCTTTTAATTTGTTTTGAAAATTAAATTTTTTTTATATTTTATAAAAGAAAAAAAATTCTGCTTAAAATATTAATTATAGTTAATTAATTAACGTGATAATGCCAGCCAGTGTATACTATACTCCATGCGGCGGCATGTATCCGTTTCACATGAATACGACCTCGGGAAAGGAAAAGAACAGCAAGAAAGAGGGATTTTTTAATCAAATAAATAATTTAATTATTTTAATTACCATTTTGTAGAGCATTTATTAATTTATATCATATTTATTTACTACGTTTACACACAGTAAATAAGATAATTTTGTACGTATTTCATTTACAGTAAAAATAAGTAATATGTGTATTTTTCCAAATTTTCATATATCTCGTTTTGTAAATATAAACGAGATACATAAAAAAATTATCTTATGTACAGTATAAACAAAATATATGTATTTATATAGTAAATATAATTTTTAAAAATAATAAAAAATATTAATAATTTAAATTAGACTAAACTTTTAAAAATAAAATATTTTAAATAATAGAAAAAATTAATAGTCCATTTTAATTAATAGAGAACATTGTCCATTTAAAATAAAAAAATAAAAGAATATTCTTAAAAAAATTTAGGATTTCAAAAGATAAAATTTTTTATTTTTTTGAATTTTTAAATT
Organism: Arachis hypogaea; assembly: GCF_003086295.3. NCBI lineage: Eukaryota > Viridiplantae > Streptophyta > Magnoliopsida > Fabales > Fabaceae > Arachis > Arachis hypogaea. Next base: position 50,432,292 of record NC_092055.1, read on the forward strand.
TAAAAATAAAATTTTTTATTTAAAGTAATAAAATAAAATAAAGTCCAGTAATATTTAGAAGAAAAAAAAATGAAAATTTTTTATTTTTAAATTTGAAACTAAAAAAAAAATCTTTTTATCAAAAAAGTAGAAAAATAAAGAATTTGAAAAATATTTAACAAACAAAAAATTTAAAAGGTTTAAATTTTTAAAATTAATATATTCTATATTTGTAAAAAATCTAACAGGTGTAGCATTATTCGATAAATAAAAAAATATTCTTAAAAAAAATTAGGATTTCAAAAGACGAAATTTTTTATTTTTTTGAATTTTAAATTTAAAAATTAAATTTTTTATTTAAAGTAAAAGAATAAAATTTAAAAATTTAAAATATAATTTAAATATATGTCAGCCAGGTTCTTCCGATCGAATAGGGATTGATACCTATTGATTAATCAGAATTACCCAACCAATCAATCCATCTCCATTTAATTCTTTTTGGATAAGGTTATTTAAATTATATTTTAAATTTGTATTTACTTCCATGCAACAAACAAAATTTTTATGTACTTCCATATAACAAACACAATTTCAAATTTTTATATAAATTTTAATAAAAAACCGTCAATGAATGGAAGTAAGTGAACGGAAGAAGCAAATGTATTAATAATGGACAGTTAGAAAAAAAAAAGGTGCACTTATGTGCTTTCAGTGTAAACATGTTAACGGACTTATTTTAAATGAGTGGTCTATCTTTCCTATTATTTAAAATAGACGGTTTATCTTTTCCGTTATTTAAAATCGTCTATCTTTTCTATTATTTGAAACGTTCTATTTTAATAGTTTGGTCTAATTTAAATTATTAATATTTTTTATTATTTTTAAAATTATATTTAATTATTTATAAATACATATATCTCGTTTACATTGTAAACGAGATATATAAAAATTGAAAAAAATACACATTTTTCGTTTACAATATAAACGAAATACGTACAAAATTATGTCGTTTACAATGTAAAAGAAATAAATAAATGTGGTGTAAATTAATAAATACACTACAAATTATTTATTTTGATAATTAAAAGAATTAAATTATTTATTAAAAAAACCCAAAAAAGAGAGTTAAATATAATCAATATTAATATTTTTATTTTACTACTATAATAAACTCTTAAAATGATTACTAACAAGTGTTAAAATTAAATATGCTTTGAGATAAAATTATAAGGATTATACAATTTAGAATTGAGTTAATTATCAATTTGGTATTCCAAAAAATTAGACATTGATTGAATAGTTTTTAAAAGACATTATTGATAAAACAGTCTTTAAATAATTAAAAAATATGATAAAAATAATTAATAAATATTATATTTTTTATAATTAGCTCATTTTTTTATATGAAAAAATATTGGTATTACACAAGAAAATAAATGTTTATAAAGTATTTATACCGTTATGATGCCAGTGCAAAATGCAACATGTGATTTATATTTTTACCTTTTTTTTTTTGGTTTTTTAACAACACAAAATTCAAGTTGCATTTTGTTTTAAAAAAAAATTATTTTCAAACCTGCAAAATACATTGCGTTTTGTATTTTCTTTTTTTTTTGTTTCCAACAACACAAAACACAGGTTGCATTTTGTATTTTTAAAATTTTTTTAATTAAAACCTGCAAAACGCAGGTTGCGTTTTTATAAAGCGTAAGTTGCGTTTTCTTTAAATAAAATATTTAAATTTAAGAGTCTTGCCTATAAATACTATTGTTATTCCATAACTGAATCGTACTTGTGTTTTTTTCATCACAGTTAGTAGTATCAAAACATATTAGGTGATGTGAGGATGAGGTTATGGAACGTATTGCAAATTTGTAAATGTATTATAACGGTGAGATCATAATAAACACAAGCGAAGGAATGGCATTTATTTGTGAATATCCGATTTCTTTTGCTATTCTATGCACCATCAATTTTGTAGAGTTGGAAAATGGTCCTTGTGAGGACATACAAAGTTACATTTCAAACAGGGTGAGCAATATTTTATACAAGAATCATGTACAAGTATTTGGTGGGCTAATACAGTTTCAAATAATGCCCATCACTGACGACACATGCATGCAACAGATGTTCTGTATTCATCCAAAAACCAGATTTCAAGTGTCGATGATAGAGTTTGTAATACCCTAATTACCCTAAGCCTTACCTCATGGCATAAAGCAAAGGATAATTAAAGGTCACGACAATTCGAAGGCTTATACGTATATATATATATATACACACAAAAATAGAGAGAGAGAGAGAGAGAGAGAGAGAGAGAGAGGAGAGAGAGAGAGAGAGAGAGAGAGAGAGAGAGAGAGAGAGAGAGAGAGAGAGAGAGAGAGGAGAGAGAGAGAGAGAGAGAGAGAGAGAGAGAGAGAGAGAGAGAGAGGAGAGAGAGAGAGAGAGAGAGAGAGAGAGAGAGAGAGAGGAGAGAGAGAGAGAGTCTACAAGTTCGATAAAAAAATAAACTCAAAAATAGAGTTACAAAAGTTCGAACGTTCACACAAAGCTACAAGTACAAAGGTACAAGATATAAATACAAGATGATAAGGCATATGTAGATATATGAGTATAATAGTCATAAGTATTAGTCTCAGCCCACGGAGTTTAGGCCGACTAGTATATACAGACATAACAAAGTTTTGAAAGTTAAAACAGCATATACAATATCTCTCTTAAAGTTAGCCTCTAAGACAAAAATAGATACAAAAGTGAGAGTACTAAAACAAAACTATTCAAAAGGAATCCAAAAGATGATAAGATCTTCTGTTCTGTCACCATCACGCAACTCACCGAGATGGGTTACGACCTGCATCTGAAAAATAACAACAGAATATGGTATGAGAACCGGAGGTTCTCAGTATGGTAACAGTGTCTAGTAATGTAAGATATAAGATTTCGAGACGCCTGAGGCAATCCTAGAACTTTACATCGAGCATAAGATTCAACTTTATAAAATAGTTAAATAAATCCCTAAACAGATCATCTAACTTAGGGGATTTCTAGTATAACATTTTGCCACTGTCCCATAGTTTTCACCAACCTAACCTCCAAGCGATCCCATCGCCACCGCCTTCCGAACCTCCTCAATCCCAGCAGAAAACACAAGTAATAGCAATACAAGTAAAACACAAGTATAATCATGTATATCAAGTAATTCAAGAAGCAATTAAGCATGTTATACAATTAGGCAAACAATGAAGTTGGCAAAAGCAAGCAAACATATTGATGAATGCCTGTCCTATTTGGCTGTGATATCACATTGTTGGTTCAACTGCCAACCCAACATATTCTATGGGAATGTCGCCTTTTGGTCACGAATATAAGTGGGATCTCCCACGGATATAGTGCCGGGCACACTACCCACGGATATAGTGCCGGGCACACTTTTGTGATCCGAAAGGATGCGAGCGGGATACTCTGCCACAGACCTCACATCTCAATGTAAGCGGGATAAACCAACCGTCCTTATGCCGCCGCTGCGACCTCGACAAGTGGAATTAATCAACCGTTCTTGCCAGGTGCATAGTGTCTCAACAATCTCAGTATAAAACAACATATCAGTGGTTTTTAGAATTCATTTTCAGTACTCAGAGTCCTAGACTTGTCTCAACTATCATCAGTTCATAATTCCACAACTCATCACATTAGTCATCATTACAGTACTCTGCCATCTCTCTCAACTAATCCATCCTTAGTACCCCAGAAACCTAAGCCTCCATATTCTAAATTTATATAGAAATTCACTAAATTAAGTTACTAACTCATCTTTAGTAATATGAGGACCTAAACACTAGATAGTATTCTTAAACGGTACATAAAGAAGATTAGAAAGCTAGAAAACCTTTGAAAACAAAGGAAAACAATTTTTGAGATAATACTCAATTTGGTCCCTGAACTTACACGCGAGTCTCAATTTAGTCCCTGAGGTTTCAATTGCCTTTATTTAGTCTCCGAAGTTTATAAACGTGCCTCATATTAGTCCCTGAGACCATTTTTAGTATAAAAATGTTAATAGAGCGCTGTTGTAGACTATCACATGTCACGTTAAAATTTGTAAAATAATGCAGTTTTGGTTTTGACATTTAAATAGCTCAAAAATGACATTGTATTACTTATTTTGTTAGGTAAAATTTTAATAAACACCATTTAGGATGTTGTTTTTAGGTTATTTGAGTGTCAAAACCAAAACGACATCATTTTACAAAGTTTAGTGTGGCATTCGGCTGTCACGACAGTGTTCTATTAACGTTTGTACGTTAAAAATTGTTTCAAGGACTAACATGAGTTATGTTCACAAAGTTTGGGGACTAAATAGAGGCAATTGAAACTTTAATGACTAAATTGAGACTCGCGTGTAAGTTCAGGGACCAAATTGAGTATTATCCCACAATTTTTTTCAGCAAAATAGGGGTCTCGCGTACGCAAGCCTCTGTCTCACATATGCATGCATGAAAAATTGGGTGTCCGCGTACACGGCACCCTGTTCGCGTACGCGAGTATCCAAATCCGAATGGAATGCTCGCGTCGTGTGTTGAAGCTCGCATACGCAAGGGTCAGAATTTTGGTGGTTTGCGTACGCATGCAGTACCCGTGTACGCGCAATGCCCAACCTGAACAGAATGTTCACATTGTGTGCACTGTGTCGCGAACGCAACCCTCACCAAACTTAGAAAATTTTCAAATTTGCAGAATTTTAGTTTTAAATACCAAACTTTAAACGTTCATAACTTCCTCTATAAAACTCCATTTTCCTTAAACTATATATCAATTTAAAGCTCTTTAAATGAACTTCAATTTAAGATAAATTTCAAGTAATTTCAAAAACTGAGGCTCAAGTTATGATCTGCCAAAGTTCAATAAAAAAAAGGTTTTACACGAAATCCTCAAGGTTCTTTAGTTTCCGATTTCCAAATCCAAACCAAACCAAAACCTACTCAATTTTCACCACAAAACATTACCATATAATATACTTTACCTTTCCATTGCAATTCAATCAACTCAACACCCATTTTCCCTCAATCTTTCCACCATAATTCCACAATTCACAATCAATATCTCAACCTCAACAATTTTCACACAATTTAACTTTTCATATACATTATTTAACACCATTCAATATCAACACCAACCACAATATTCAAAACCCAATATCCTCATAAATATCTATCATCAAACAATAACACTCAACATCATATTTTATCAATTTTATCATAATCACCAAAAATCATTATACATTATCAACAATTCAAACCTATCCTATGGTTTACTAGCCTAAGTGTCTAGAAATATTACATATTATATAAAAGAAACCGAAATCATACCTTGGTCGATTCCAATATACACCACACACTAAATTTGAGTCCAAATCAAGCCTCCAACTCAAATCCAATGCTTCCAAATAGTTAAGATAATTTCAACAAGCACCAATGCTCAAACTAACATCATATATTTCATCAAAATCAATACCTAATATTCACAATATACCAAACTACAAGCATTTTGGAGAAAAATTACCTTGTCCACAGAAATTGGGGATAGAACCCAATAATTTCTCACTAATGATTAGCACCTAAACAATCAAAACACAAAAATCTACTCAAAACTCAAACCTTAATTTTCGAATTTTTAAGGGCTGCATAATGGAGAAAAAATTTCAAAATATTACCAACAAAATTTAGATAGAACTAACGGGCTCGACGAGATCTTCGCGTAGTCGCTGACGACACACGAATTGGAGCACTATAGCTCGAGTTATAGTCACTAGAATGAAGAATGAATAGTAACCTTTCCCCTTTTGCTCTCTTCTCTCACTTCTCTCTATGAAGCTATGTTTTTTATGTTTGTGAGTGTGCTGTGCTGAATGGGTTATGTTTGGGGTGTTATGTGTGTTGGCTTGGGCCAAACTTGGGCCCGGTCCAACTCGTTAGCATTTTTAGTTCATTTGCCCCAATTTTGGGCCAAACCTTTAGAATTAGTGCCTGGTTTTTAACTTTACATTTTCTAAGTTTTTCTATAGTTTTTACTACTCTCACATAGTACCGGAGAGATTTAAGCCAGTACTGCCAGCTAATTTACCGGTATGTATTTTTATGCAATTTTCGCAGAAAATTATATTTTCTAACTCAAAAAAATCTACTGAGTCCAAATATCATATTTAAATTTTATAATTAATATTCTAAATTTTTGAACCTATTTCAGACAATTAAATTATTTTAATTAAGCAGTTAATTAATTGCGGTTCTTCCATTCTCCCCACCAAGTAAGAAATTTTGTCCCCAAAATTTAGTGACTACCTGAGAATAACTCGGGATAATCCTTCCCCATCTCGGACTCCAATTCCCAAGTATGCTTTTCTACTCTTGCTCTCTTCCAAGCTACCTTAACCAACAGAACTTCCTTTCCACGCAACTTCTTCACACTAGTGTCGTCAATCCGCACCAGTGTTACTTGAAAAGTCAGGTTCTCCTTCAACTCAACCGACTCAGGTTTTAACATATGAGCTGCATCTGACGTGTACTTATGGAGTTGTGACACATGAAATACATCATGTAAGTTTGAGAAATGCGGCAGCAAGGCTACTTGATATGCCACCTGCCCGACTCGTCTCAAGACCTCAAAAGTCCCAATGAACCTCAGATTCAACTTCTTAGTTTTGATTGCCCTTCCTATTCTAGTTGTTGGAGTAACCCTTAGAAATACATGCTCACCCACTTCAAATTCCAACGGTTTCCTTCTCTGATCTGCATAACTCTTCTGTCGGCTTTGCACAGTTAATATTCTGGCCCTAATTTGTTTGACCTTCTTAGTGGTTTCTGTTACCAAATCCGGCCCTAACATACTTGCTTCACCGGCTTCATATCAACACAGTGGATACTGACACTTCCGTGCATACAAAGCCTCATACGAAGCCATTCCAATACTCACATGAAAGCTGTTGTTGTACGCAAACTCCACCAATGGCATGTAACGGTCCCAACTTCCCGGTTGGTCCAACACACACTGATGAGTGGATATTTTATACGCTTTTTGATGCAATTTTCTTAGTGTTTTTAGTATATTTTGTTAAGTTTTATTATGTTTTAGTAGGTTTTAATGCAAAATTTACTTTTTGGATACTACTTTGAGCTTTTGTGTTTTTCTTATGATTTTAGATAATTTTTGGGTGAATTTGGCAAGTTTTAGCAAAGTCTAATTCAGAGGCAAAGAAAGGAGTGTAGATGCTGTCAAATCCTGAACTCTATGCTTTCAAACGAGCATTTCTGGAGCTACAGAGGTTCAATTGACGCTCTCTCATTGGTGTTGGAAAGCTAACTTCCTGGAATTTCCAACAATATATAATGGCCTATACTTTTCTTTGGATTGGACTACCCAAACTAGGCGTTGAACGCCCAAACTACCCCCTTTCTGGTGTTCAACGCCCCAAAAGGACCAACCTCCCAAGTTGAATGCCCAAACTGGCGTTCAACGCTACAAGGGGAACAAGGAAGCAACATATTTACCCCCTAGTAGGTGTTCAAGTTGGACGCCAAGCTCAACCCAAACACGCACCAAGTGGGTCCAGAAGTGGATTTTCACACCTTTAGCTTAGTTTATCTCATTTTTGTAATTTTTAATTATGACTAATATCTTTTAGGTCTAGTATTTACTATAAATAAGGGGCTTCCTTCTTCCTGAGGACTATGCCTCCTAGGAGGGGAGAAGCACATACACATTATTTCTAAACATTATGAGCAACTAAACCTCCTAGGTTAAGGATAGGAGCTCTGCTCATTCCTGTGGATCAATATCATTACTTGTCTACTTTAATATATGTTTGATTTCATTCTATGATGCATATTCATTCTTCATCCTTATGAATCTGGGGTGGAACTAGCATATGACCCCTTATTCTGCATGAGTTCTTACGAGTCCTTCACGGGATAGTATTGAGCTGCAGCTTGAGAATGCATCACAGATTCCAATAGAGTATCTGGGCTGATTGGGATATGTGACATAAAATCCTATTAGTCATGGGTAAATGAGGTTTCTGTGGTGCTAAGGCTAGAATCATAGAGCTTTATTCTCGGATCCGGAAGATCCGACCTTGTCTGTGGCATTTTGAGTAGGATCATCGGAGATTGAATTGCGTGAGCTTCACCCTCGTTTAGATCGATTGACCATTGGCATGGCATTTGATGTGGATCAAAAGAGATTAATGACCATTGGCCCTGGCTTTAATCATTTACAGCCTTGCCATTGAATGGATCACTCATTGTTAAAGTAGTTAGTAAAGAGGTGTAATTCGGAAGAACAAGCATCTCCGAGACCTTAACTGTGTTCTTATAATTGTTTCTACATCAAGTCGATATTGCCTTTGTTCTTATTTTGTTTCATGCGTTTCTACAACAACCACACTTTTCTATTTGCCTGACTAAGATCTGCAAGAGAACCATTGCTTGCTCAATTCGACAATCCTCGTGGGATCGACCCTCACTCACCTAAGGTATTACTTGGACGACCCGGTGCACTTGCCGGTTCAGTTGTGCGAGTCACAAATTCGTGCACCAAGTTTTTGGCGCCATTGCTGGGGATTGTTCGAGATTGACAAACTACCGGCCATCTTGCTCCTTAGATCAGATACGTTTTACTGTTTTTGTTTTTGTGTTTCTTATTTTTTTCTCTAAATTTTTTTCAAAAATATTTTTTTATTTAGTTATCTTTTTCTTTTGTTTGAGTCTTGTGTCAATTTTTAAGTTTGGTGTCTCTTTGGTTTTTGTTTCTTTACTTGAATCTTTGAAAATTGTTCTTGCTCATTTTCTTATTAGTTTGAAATTTTTTTTGTTATTTTCTTGTGTTTGATCTCAAAATCTTTAAGTTTGGTGTCTTTTAGTGTTTTTCCTTCAAATTTTTGAAATTAGCGTCAATTAAATTCAAAATTTTTAATTTTGGTGTCGTGTTAGTGTTTGTTTCTTCTTTTTTATTTTTTTGAACAAAAATATTTTAAATATAGTTTCGAAAATCTTTAAGATTTGATTTCAAATTTTAAGTTGGTATCCCATTAGTAATCTTTTCATTTAATTTAATTTATTTGGTTATCTTTTTTTTTATCTTTAAATCTCTATCTTATCTTTCTCTTTAAAGTCTAAAATTTTGTTATCTTATCTTTATTTTAAATTCAAATTTTAAAATCTTTCTTTGACTTGCTCTTTTTAATTTCAAAATTTTTCAAAAATTAAATATTATTTTTAAAATTTTTAAAATCTTATCTTATCTTGTTTGACTTTTTCTTTCCAGATTCAAATTTTAAAATCTTTGATTGACTCTTTCTTTTTAAATTTCAAAAATTTTTAAAATCAAATCTTTTATTTTATTTTCAAATCTTGTTAGTTAATTGTTTGTTTTATCTTGTTTTAATTTTAAGGTTTAAAATTTCTTTAGTTCTTCTTTCTTTCTTTCTTTTTGAATTTTGAAAATTTTTAAACCCCTTACTTTCAATTTTTTTATTTTTCAAAATTTTCAAGTATTAATTTTTTATTTTTAAATTAGTATTCTATTTTCTTATTTATTTTTGAAAAAAAATTTTTTAATCCCTCCTTCTTTAGGATATCTCACTGGGAGCTCTCTATACTGTGACATAGAGACTCCCATTTTTCTTTGTTTCTTATTTGTGTATGCAGGAACACCAAAGTCACTATGGATCCGAAGGAGAATACACAAATTAGGGGAACTCTGGACTCCTATACATTTCATATTCCTAACTTCTATGGAAGGAGTATTAGCGTACCTCCTATTAACTTAGATGACTTTAAGGTCAACATAGACTTGATCATGCTAATGCAGCAAAAGTTCCAGTTTCATGGACACCCATAGAAAGACCCCAGTAAATTTATCTCCGACTTCCTACAGTTCTATGACACTGTAGAGGCCAATAGAATGGACCCTGAACTCAATCCATAGGCTAAAACTCTTTCCATTTGCTATGAAGGATCAAGCAAAGAGATGGTGGAATATTGAACTCAGAAGAAGTGTGAACACTTGGGATAAGGTTGTTAACAAATTCCTAAACAAGTTATCTCCCTTGCAGAGATTAACTAAGCTGATGACAGATGTTCAAATCTTCAGGCAAAAGGAGAGCGAGTCCCTCTGTGATGCTTAGGAGAAGTACAAGCTAATGTTCAGGAATTGCCCCCATATGTTCTCATGTTGGGGCAAGACAGTCATCTTCTATGAAGCTGTCTTTGAGATGGCCAGGAGGTCAGTAGATCACTCTGTAGGCGGTTCTCTGTACTTTATAGAGACACACGAAGAGGCAGATGAGCTCATTGAGATGATTGCCAATAACCGGTACTTATACTCATATGAAAGGACTCCAATTAGGAGGGAAGCTCAAGGGTGGAGGAATCACTCCAGCAGTGCTGAAGTTGAACGCCCCGGAGGGGGCAGAGAGGAGGTTGAACGCCTAAAAGGGAGTTGCAGGGGCGTTGAATGCCCAGAGAGGGATGGCACTGGCATCCAACGCCCAGGAGGGTGTAACCCTGGCGTTTAACACCAGGAAAGGATCAGCAGTGGTGTTGAACACCTAGAAGGGGGGAGGCATAAGCACCAGTTCAGAGGATAAACCATCCCCCTAGACATCTTGACAGTCTCTTTCCAGTTACTCTGGACACTCATCCTGCATTACCCAAGCCTCCAGAGTACAGAGCCAACTCCCATACCCTCAGAAACTTCAGAGACCTCCTAACACTCTTCCCAGTGACATAGAGTTAAATCCAGAAGAAGAGTGCAAGGCCCTCATCAGGACTAAGGAGTCTGAGCCTAAAGTGGTACACAATGTTGAGGAACTAAATGAAGAAGAGGCTCAAGAAGAGGCTAGAAGTGCACTGTTACACGCCCCTCTTATATGAAGAAAGCCTGAAGTACCACACTCTCAGAAGCCCTAGAAGGAGACCAAGGACGAGCACTACTTACAACCGTTGGAAGGCTCTAAGAAGTTTCAAATCAATATTCCTTTTGATGAGGTTTCAGAGCAAAGACCTCTCTCTTCTGCATTCGTGAAGAGCTTGCCCACTGAAAAAGAAGCAGAGAAAGGCATAGAGGGTGAGTTCCTTGAACCACCAATTCAAGAAGTTCTTGATGATGGGTACACTCCACCTATCACACAACAACCAAGTCCTGAATTCATGGTGGTGAAGACAATCAAGGAAAGCCCAGCAAAGGGGATTATGACCAAGGAACCAAAGATGATATCCATGAAGAAGAAAAGGTCTTCAAGAAACAATACAACCCCTACCCTAACAAGCAAGGAGAAGTAAGCTAATAATAATAACAGAAAACCTATTAGGAGGAATTCAAATCTAAGGGCACTAATCTTCTCCTCTTCCCCCTTGGAGTCATTTCTGTTAACCAACTGGAAGAAGAGGAAGAAAGTCAACAATCAAGTGTCAAGCTAATGACATTAAAGAAGTGCTTGTTGGGAGGTAACCTAACTATAAGTATCCATTAGTTTAATTCTGTTTTGATTTCAGTTTTCTTTAGTTTGAGTTTCTTTTAGTAAATTTTTATTTATCATTGATTTCCATAGTTTTTCCTCGCTTTTTAATGTTTGTGATCATGTGCAGCACTTAGAACAAAGGCAGAGATATTGAGGATTGAAAATAGAACACTCTGGAGAGAGTCTCTCACTAGTGTTGAATGCCAGCAAGGGAGAAAGCTGGGCGTTCAACGCCCATCAAGGATCATGCACTGGCGTTGAATGCCAGTAATGGAGAAAGCTGGGCGTTCAACACCCATAAGGGAATAGCAAGGACCAACTTTTCTTTACTTGGGGATAAGTAAACTTTTTAAGTTTGGTGTTGCAGAGCAAGCTCTAGGTGTATTCCATCATCAATGGCACTAAAAGGAGGTGAATCATCCTCACAGAAGAGCATAGCCTGAGCAACCATCAGTACTGAGGTGGTCGAGTTTCATTCCCCCTTTCTTTTTGCTTTTCAGTATTTCATTATGTTTTCTATTTTCTATTCTAGCTTTTGCATGATCACTCGTAGGATTTATTTGCTTAGTAGTTTATTTTCAAAATTTTTATGATTATAAGATGTCTCATGCATCACCCACTAAGCTTAAAAAGAATTTTTTTTGAAAAAAAGTTAGTAAAATACATAAGATCTTGAGTTATATCATGAGTTATTCCAATTACTTTGATGTGGTGGCCTTGCATTTATTTCTGAATGCACGAATTAACTGTGCATAATTGATATTGAAATTAAGTGTATTGACTCTTGAAAGAACAAAGAATTTAGAGATGTATTATTGACTTTCCGAAAAATAAAAAAATTGATTCTTGAAGCAAGAAAAAGCAGGAAAAAAAAAAAAGAGAAAAATGAAATGAAAAAGAAAAAAATGCTCATAGAAGAAAAAATCAAAAGAGCAAGGATCCAAGACTTTGAGCATCAATGGTTAGGAGGGTTAAAAATCAACCTAAAAAGCTCAAATGAGTTGCTATCCCTAACTAAATGCTTGTGGTGTGAAGGTGTCAAGTAAAAAGCTTGAGACTGAGCAGTTAAAGTCGTGATCCAGAGTAAAAGAGTACACTTAAAAACTCTGGGCACCACTGTCTGGGAATTTAAGGAAAGCTAAATTCGAATCTAAGAGGTTCCCCCAGTTAAGTGTATGTGGCATTGATGTATCAGGTGGAAATACGGGAAAACAAAACGCTTAGAGTCACGGCTAGGCTAAAAAAGGTGCAAAGCACCAAAAGAAGCTGTGTTCAAGAATCAAGAAGAGCTAAACTAAGAGAATCAACAATATCATTCGGATTCTAGTTCCAAGAGATGTCAATATTTCTAAACTTCAAAGAAAAATGAAGTGCCAAAACTGTTCAGAAGTAAAGAGCTGTTGAGTTAAGAAATTAACTAACATAATTGATGATGACAAACATTAAATTTATTGGGCCAACTATCCAATTAGTTTTGATGATTTGTGTTTTAAGTGATGCAGGCTAATATTCAATAATGCAGCAGCCCAATTGAATGGAACACAAATCTGAAGCTTTCATAGTGTACAACACTTTCAAACAAGCCCAAATTAATTTAGAACAAAGAAATAAAATGGGCTGAATGGACAAAGCCAACCCAAGCCCAAATTGATCCCTCATGCCAATCCCTCAAAAGTGCTTCCACCAAAAGCAACGTTCACATTTTTCTTTCGATCAGACACAGAGAAAAGTGAGATAACTTCTTCCTCTTGCTCGTTTCATCAAAGAAGAAAGAAAGAGAAAGCTTAATCAGAAAGGAAAATGTCTAATCACCCAAACTAACCATCCTAGGCTAAGTTAGAAGTTAAAGGTGATTTGTTTCCTCTTGCATGCATTTTACTTTCCTCTTTTCTTCTCCAACTCTCTGCCAATCCAATTTGGGATACATGAAAAAAGTGATTTCTGATAATCACTACTATAAATCAAAGGCCAAGATTGTTTCTTGGGGATCAAGTAGTATCTCAAGGGTTCAGATGTGGGATTACCATTGAAAATTTTTCTTCTTTACTGTTCTGAGGCATTCGGCTAAGAGAAAGAGATCTGTTTCGAAATTCCAAACTGGGGATTAATGGATAAAAGTGAAAGGCTAAGTTGGTAGCTCACAGCTCGAGGAGTTGACTTGGAAGAGAGGATCTCAACAACATGCAAGGAGATATAAAAAGAAAAAAATTGTTTTCTGCTGAGGCAAGGAGAGAGAACCAGTTTTTGAAGTTCATGTTCTGAGAAAAGTTCTCTGAAAAAGTTCATCAACTTGGACAGTGCTTCCTAGTTAAAGGAGCATTCCACCAGAATGAGGAACTAAATCAGAGGCAAGAAAGTCTGGTTCATCACATAGCGAAGAGGCTGTTGAAGCATTAATCTCCTTCATGTTTTAAAGATTGTAATTTTCTTTTCAATGTTTATCTTTCTGTAATTTCTTGAGGTAAAAGGCTAAATGAGAGAGATTTTGAAAGAACCTAAGAGTGGAAAGAGGTAGAGAGAAACACTTAAGTGAAAAGCTGATAAGAGGACTATTGTTAGTCTAGATTTTCACAAAATAGAATTCCATCGTTGAAAGTATAGTCTAGACCAATAATTAATTCCCAAGATCAAATATTAAATTCAAAACATATATATAAACCAAGAGTAATTCAACCTCGGGTCGTCTTCCCTAGGAATTGCAATGAAATGCACAATTATTGGCTATTAGAGAGAGTATGGGAATTGGGAAAGCAAGAGAGCAAGAGATGTAAATAGCAAGAGAGGTAACTTAGCATGCAAGAAATTAAATGAAAGCAAGTAAAGGCAATGAAAATGGCAATTAAAAGCTAAAAAGGACTCTTGGCAAGAAGTGGGTAGTTAGGGATTTCTATCCTAGTTATGGACCACAAACATGGCAATTGTGTGGAATCAATCTAAATTAATCAATCCTCCTTGAGAATTTGTCAAAAGCATAATTGATCTCAATCCATAAGTCCTAGTCAACTCATTAATTACTTAGTGAAAGACTAGCGTCAATGAAAACCAAACCAATTAACTATTCTCACACAATGCGGAATAGACATCCACAACTCAATTCCACCCAAACATCCAATTTCTCAAACAAGAGTGTGAAAACTAAACATGCAAGGAAGTAAACATCAAAGCAATAAAAGTCAAAGCAATTAAAATGCAAGGAAAGGAAACTTCAAATGCAAGAAACCTCTTGGCAAGCAATTGAGAGCTATGGTTACCTATCTTAACCATTGACCACAAACATATGATGATTATGAAGAGTTAATCCTACTTAGTCAACCTTACATCGAAGATAAGTCAAATAGGCATAGTTAATTTCAATCCATAAGTCCTATGTCAACACTAAGGGTCACATAGAGTTAATAGAGACCAAATCAACTAACTACTCTAATATATCAAACAAGAATGGACATCAATGATTCAAGGATCACCAAAGTCAACAATTTCAAGCCAAGAGTGAAGAAAAACTAAGTGAAAACTGAGCCAAGCATTTTATCAAATACTTGGTGTGCGTGAAAATAAAATAATATTAAATTGCAATAAAATAAATTCTAAAACTACCAAAGGCAAGAAAATAACAATAGTAACTAAAGAAAGCAATAATCAACATGAAAACATAAATTGCATTAATTAAAATTAAAATTAACAAAGAGTGCTCATAACATGAAAATGATAAAATAAAGGAAATAACAAAAGAGATGAAGAAGATAAAGGTGCAATAACAATAAATGACAAGGAAAAGTAAATAGAAACAAGAATTAAAAGTAGAAATTACAAGAAATTAAACTAACTAACCCTAGTTCTGACTTGTGCGTACGCACAAGTACCTGTGTGTACGCACACTTAGACTTATGTCCACTATTCCAAATTGCATATCATTTTAAAGCCCCGGATGTTAGCTTTTCAATGCTGCTGAAACCGCCTCATTTGGACCTCTGTAGCTCAAGTTATGACCAATTTAGTACAGAAAGGTTAGGGTTGACAGCTTTCCAAATCCTTCATTTCTTGAATTCTACCTTTTTGCATGCTCTTTTCCTCACTTCTTCAACCCATACTTGCCTTGGAAACCTGAAATCACTTAACAAATACATCAAAGCACCAAATGGGATTAAAGTGAATAAAATTGACTAAATTAAGCACAAAAGAGCATGTTTTCACTTTCAAGCACAATTTAGGAAGAAATCTCAAAAGCATGCTATTTAGGTGAATGAATGTGGGTTTATGTGATGGAATCCACTCAAATCAAACTAAAATATATCATAAAATATAGATTCATCAAAAGCCTAGAGTGATTTCAGATTTCTTTAGGTTGGTGTTATGTCTTGTATCTTGTACTAGTGAGGTACCCCTTTCTTAGTTGGGTGAGCACTAAGAGTGAAGAGTTAGGTATTAGCATAACCAAGTCAAGTTAGGTTAGAACTTGAGAGTGAAAGGATTGTGTCAATCTTGTGAAATTGGTGTATGTAATACTTTAACTATAGTGGAAATTCCACCACTGTTATGGTGGAGACTGGATGTAGGTTACATTGCACAAGGCAACTGAACCAGGATACATGATGGTGTCAGCTTCTCTCTTCCCTTCTCTGTTCTGTTTATTGATATTTATGAGACAAAATAAAATTGTCTCATAAATTTTTCGCTACTGAGTTCAAACAGAATCAGACTGAAAGTTAGTATTAAAGGGTTATTTTATTAAAGTTAAAGAAGGTCATAGATTCAACTCCCATTCTCTAAGCCTTCTAAAACCTTTAAGGGCTATTAGCCCCATTCAATACATGGAACTGAGCTTCATTGAAAAACTTTAAGACTTATTGTATCTTTCTCTTTTTTTTTATTCCTACTTGTTTTTGGTTGGTTGAGGACAAACAACAGTTTAAGTTTGGTGTTCTGATGAGTGGATATTTTATACGTTTTTTGATGCTATTTTCTTAGTGTTTTTAGTATATTTTGTTAAGTTTTATTATGTTTTAGTAGGTTTCGATACAAAATTCACTTTTTGGATAATACTTTGAGATTTTGTGTTTTTCTTATGATTTTAGGTGATTTTTGGGTGAATTTGGCAAGTTTTAGCAAAGTCTGATTCAGAGGCAAAGAAAGGAGTGTAGATGCTGTCAAATCTTGACCATGATGCATTCAAACGAGAATTTATGGAGTTACAGAGGTCCAATTGATGCATTCTTAATGTCGTTGGAAAGATAACTTCTAGGGTTTTTCAGAAATATATAATTATCTATACTTTTCTTTGGATTGGACTGCCCAAACTACCCCATTTCTGGCGTTCAACGCCCCAAAAGGACCAACCTCCTAAGTTGAATGCCCAAACTGGTGTTCAACACCACAAGGGGAGCAAGGAAGCAACATATTTACCCAACGCCCACTACTTTAATTTGGACGCCAAGCTCAACCCAAACACTCACCAAGTGGGCCCAGAAGTGGTTTTTCGCACCTTTAGCTTAGTTTATCTAATTTTTGTAATTTTTAATTATGAGTAATATCTTTTAGGTCTAGTATTTGCTATAAATAAGGGACTTCCTTATTCCTGAGAACTATGTCTCCCAGGAGGGGAGAAGTACATACGCATTATTTCTATACATTATGAGCAACTAAACCTCCTAGGTTAAGGATAGGAGCTCTGCTCATTCCTATGGATCAATGTCATTACTTTTCTACTTTAATATATATTTGATTTCATTCTATGATGCATTTTTGTTCTTCAACCTTATGAATCTGGGGTGGAACTGGCATATGACCCCTTATTCTACATGAGTTCTTGCGAGTCCTTGGCGAGATAGTATTGAGCTGCAGCTTGAGAATGCATCACAGATTCCAATAGAGTATCTGGGCTAATTGGAATATGTGATATAAAATCCTGTTATTCATGGGTAATTGAGATTTTTGTGGCACTAAGGCTAGAATCATAGAGCTTCATTCTTGGATCCGGAAGATCAGACCTTGTCTATGGCATTTTGAGTAGGATCATCAGAGATTGAATTGCGTGAGCTTCACCCTCGTTCAGATCGATTGACCATTGGAGTGGCGTTTGATGTGGATCAGAGAAGATTAATGACCACTGGCCCTGGCTTTAATCACTTACAGCCTTGCCATTGAATGGATCACTCATTGTTAAAGTAGTTAGTAAAGAGTATTAATCCAGAAGAACAAGCATCTCTGAGGCCTTAACTGTGTTCTTATAATTATTTCTACATCAAGTTGGTATTGCCTTCGTTCTTATTTTGTTTCATGCGTTTCTATAACAACCACTCCTTTCTATTTGCCTGACTAAGATCTGCAAGAGAACCATTGCTTGCTCAATTCGACAATCCTCATGGGATCGACCCTCACTCACCTGAGGTATTACTTGGACGACCTGGTGCACTTGCCGGTTCAGTTGTGCGAGTCATAAATTTGCGCACCACACACGCCCTTAGCATATCCTCCAACATCTGAATAGTGCGTTCTGACTATCCATCCATTTGCAGATGATATGTTGTGTTGAGACATAGCCTCGTATCAAAAGCTCTTTGAAAAGCTCCTTAAAACCTCGATGTGAATCGGGGTCACGGTCCGACATTATACTCGATGGAACCCCGTGCAACCTTACAATCTCCTTGATGTACAACCTCTCCAGTTCCTCCAAAGAGTACACTCAGATAAGCAGGAAGTGAGCAGACTTGATTAAGCGATCCACAATCACCCAAACCCCATCAACTCCCGACCTAGTCCTCGACAAACCGGTCACAAAATCCATTGCAATTCCTTCCCACTTCCACTGAGGAATCTCAAGTGGCTGTAACATTTCCGACAATCTCTGGTGTTCTATCTTCACCTTCTGATACGTCATACACTTACAGGTGTGGCTACATCACTCTTCATCCCAAGCCACCAGAACATCTTCTTCAAATCATGATGCATCTTCGTACTACCTGGATGAATGGAGAATCCGCCACTATGAGCTTCCAACAACAATTCTTGTCTCAAATTTCCGACATCCAGCACGCAAATCCTCTCCTTATGCCTCCATAACCCTTCATTGTCCTTAATTAGTAAACTATCCATGCCTCTCCTTACCAATTGGTTGGAACAATCTCTGAAGTTCTTGTTCATTTGCTGAGACCTCTGAATTTCTGACTTAAACGTACTAGAAATTTGTAACTGATTCAAACAAGCTATCCCGACAACTTCACCAATATCCAACTTGAGGTATGCAAACTTGTCCACTAACTCCTCCTCTTTAATCCTCATCCAAGCTATCATCAACAACTTTTGACTCATTGCATCCACCACAACGTTTACCTTTTCGGGGTGATAACTCAGTTCAAAATCATAATCTTTCAGAAGCTCCATCCACCTCCTTTGACGTATATTGAGCTCTTTCTGATCAAAGATGTACTTAAGACTCTTGTGATTAGAAAAGACTCTAAACCCCACTCCGAAACCCCACTCCGTACAAGTAGTGCCTCCAAACTTTCAACGCAAATACAATCGCCGCTAATTCCAAGTCATGAGTTGGGTAATTCATCTCATGAGGTCTTAGCTGACGCGATGCATAAGCCACTACGTTCCGGTGTTGCAATAACACACAACCCAAACCTTTCAACGAAGCATCACAGTGCACTTCAAACGGTTCGTGCGGTTCTGGCAAAATCAAAATAGGTGCTGAAGTTAATTTCTCCTTCAAAGCTTGAAAGCTCTCTTCATACTCTACCGTCCACACAAACGGTACCTCCTTCCAGGTTAACTTAGTCATTGGTAATGCGATTTGAGAAAATCTTTTAATGAATCTTCGGTAATATCCGGCTAAACCCAACTCATAACCTCTGTTACCGTCGTCGGCCTCTCCCATTTCATCACCGCCTCTACTTTTGAAGGATCTACTGTTATTCTGCCCTTACTCACTACGTGGCCTAAAAACTTCATCTCTTCCTTCCAGAAATCACACTTAGATAATTTTGCATACAATTTATGCTCTTTCAGGATTTGCAAAACAATTCTCAAGTGCTCTTCATGTTCTTCTACCATCTTTGAGTAAACTAAAATGTCTTCTATGAATACTACCACAAATTTGTCCAAAAAGGGATGAAATACTCTGTTCATGTAATCCATGAACACAGCAGGTGCTTTCGTCAACCCAAAGGACATCATCGCAAACTCGTAGTGTCTATAGTGCGTCCTAAACGCAGTTTTTAGAATATCATCCTCCTTCACTCTTATCTAATGGTAACCGGATCTTAAATCAATTTTTGAAAATACTCCAGCTCCTTGCAACTGATCCATAAAGTCATATATCCTCGGCAACGGATACTTTTTCTTCACAATCACTTTGTTCAAGTGTCGGTAATCCACACAGAGTCGCATTTTTCCAACTTTCTTTTTCACCAATAAAACTGGTGCTCCCCACGGAGACACATTCGGTTGAATTGAGACTGGTCCGGCTCCCAGCACCAAGTCTATTGCAAATTCAATCTCCCATTGAGGTGGGAACTCGAGAATATCTTCAGGAAATCCTTTCAAAAAGTCTCTAACTACCGGAATTTGATCTAACTTCTGTTCATCACCTAGAGTATTCTAGCAAAAAGTATATAACCCTGACACTCTTTCCCACTACAATTTACCAAAATAGAGTTCAACTAATGATTCACTTGAAAACTGTCTCTCAACAATTTCCTATCGGCAAGTGTACCGGATTGTCGTCAAGTTAAAACTCACTGTAGAGTGAGGTCGAATCCCACAGGGATTGGTTCGTTGATCAATGTTAATTGGAGAATTATTCTAGTTGAGCAAAATTAGATTTGGTTGAGAATTGCAGAAAGTAAAATTGGCGGGAAACTTAAATTGCAAGAAATTAAATTACAGAAATTAAATTGCTGAAATTAAATAACAGAAGCTTAAATTGCAAGAAATTAAATGGGAATGGAGAATGATAAACCATTATTTTATGGTTTATATTATGTTTAATTGTGTGGTTTTATCAAATCTTTACCCACTTATTCATTAAATTAGCATGTATTTACAATTCATTCCCAAAATTACTCCATGATTGAAAACTTGCTTCCTAGAGACTTTTAATTATGTATTTTAATTCTCCTTTATTCCATTCAATGCTGTGATATGTGTGTTAAGTGTTTCAGGCTTTATAGGGCATGAATGACTTGGAGATTGGAAAGGAAGCTTGCAAAAATGGAAGGAATACAAGAAATTGAGGAGATGACCAGCGAGAAGTGACGCGGACGCATGACTCACGCGACCGCGCGAAATAGAGGAAATCACAATGACGCGCTCGCGTGCCTGACGCAAACGCATGGATTGAAAACTGCACAAGTGACGCGAATGCGTAGACGACGCGCACGCGTGGCAAGGCAAAATGCTGGATGACGCGAACGCATGGAGGACGTGCTAGCGTGACATGTGCGATTTGCAGAATCTGCAGAATTCGCTAGGGGCGATTTTGGGCCCTGTTTTGACCCAGTTTTCTGCCCAGAAAAGCAGATTAGAGCCAGGGAACATGCAGAGACAAAAAACAACATTCATTCCGCATAATTTTAGTTTTTAGATCTGATTTTACTCTTCCTCTAGGTTTTCTCTCTACACATTCATAGTTCTTAGGATTTTGATTTTATTGCTTTTTGGATTGGGATATTGAGAAGAGTTATTACCCCCGTCAAGACTTCGTCATTCTAGTTTGTTTCCTTACTTGTCACTTAATCTTCCATATCCTTAATTTATTCAGAGTTACTATTGGATTATTTTTAGAATTTATTAATACAAGAACTATTTTTATTTTTAATTGATCCTTTTGATTATTATTTATCATGCCTTTCTTTATTTCCTTTTTTTTTATTTCGTGGATTTTACAATCATAATGAGCGAGTAGTTCCATAACTTGATTGGGAGTTGGTTGAACGGAGGACCTTGAGTTGGATGCTCAAGAGTAAAATTATAGTTGGGTTTAGCGTTGGGTCGCCCTCTAATCACTGACACTAGTCTTTCCCAAGGGAGAGGATTAGAACTTGTGAATAGAAACTGACTTCCAACTTGCTTAACTTTCCTTTATCTGGTAAAGGATAACTGAGCAGGCAACCTTCAATTATCAATTGATCTTGGGAGAAATCCATCAAGGATATGGCTTCCAACTAATCTACTTCCGGTCAAGGTTTTTATTTAAATTACATAAATTCTCTGATTCAATTTCCTGTCTATCAAACTCAAACCCTTTTGGAAAACATCTGATTAATAAAATAGCACATCTTTCTGCAACTCATTGGGAGATGACCTGGGATTCATACTCCCAGTATTTTAATTTTAATTTTGTGACAACCCTTCTAAATTGATAAGCAGATTTTTGGTTTGTTAAGAACTATACTTGCAACGTATCTCTTATAATAATTTCTTAACTCGCCAATTTCCGCCACGTCAATTTTTGGCGCCGTTGCCAGGGAGTTGCAATAGAGTGCTAAGTTATTGATTGGAATTTATTTATTTGCATTTTATTTTATTTATCTACTATGAGCTGCATGTTTCTTTCATTAAATGACGCGTTCACTTCTTGATCCAAGCTTGCCAGTATTTGATCCTGAGATTGAAAGAACTATTTCACGTATAAGGCAAGCTCGGCGTCGGTTAGTCCTCTCCGAGGGCGAATCTAAAACGTCACTTGAGGAAGAAACAAGCTCCCTTTCTACTGATTCGGTTGATTCACGTGCAGGTGACATGGCAGCACCTAGGAGAGTTACTATTCAGGAGGCTGGAGCCCCTGATTTTATAATGCAACCGTTTCAAGCGCATCACCCAACAATGGCTACAGATTTTAAAATAAAGACTGCACTGCTTAACTTGATGCCTAAGTTTTATGGCTTACCTACTCAAGAGCCTATCAAGCACCTCAGGGATTTTCAAGTAGCCTGTTCTACTGTCAGGCGTGATGGTGCAGATGAAACTTCTATTTTGTTAAAAGCTTTCCCATTCTCTCTTGAGGAAAAGGCAAGAGAGTGGTACTACACTCAACCCGCAGTAACTGTTTCTGACTGGGATACGCTCAGAAGAGAATTTTTGGAAAAATTCTTTCCAGCTGAAATTACTGACAAACTGAGGAAAGACATTTTCATGATTGTTCAGGACAAATCCGAGACTCTTTATGAATACTGGGAGCGCTTCAACAATCTTCTGGAAGCATGTCCCCACCATATGATTGACAAGATAGTGTTTCTCGGCTACGTCACACAGGGCATGAGGCCCCAAGATAAGACCACATTGGAAAGTGCTAGCAATGGGTCTATGAAAAAGTACAAGACCACTGATGAGGCATGGCAATTGATCAGTGACTTAGCTGAATCTACTAGGAATCACAGGCAGAAACAAGGCCGGTCAAAAGCTGTTGCGGAGGTATCTTCTAGCAAGGAGACTACTGCTCTGACTCAGAGTATATGTGAAATGACCAACTTACTGAAGCAGATGCAGTTGAGTTAACAACAAGCGCAGCAAAGCCAACAGCTAGTCCCACAAAGAGTGTGCGAAATCTGTGCTGATTATAGCCATTATACTGATGAATGTCCGCAGCTCCAACAGAAAGACAACGCTGTGGCAGCCACTCATAACTTTTACGACCGCCCCAATCAAGGATACAATCAAGGTGGCAGTTACAACCATGGATGGCAGGACAATTCTAACCAAGGTTGGAGAGATAATTCTAACCAGAATTGGAGGGACAACAATAATAGAGGAGGCAGAGACAATCAAGGATATTAGAGGTGGAATAATAACAACAACAGGCAGCAGAACTAGAACCAGCCTTACAGAGCACCTCACCTGAGGCAGTCCCAAGGACCACAACACAACCAACAACAAGTTCTGCATATCACTCAATCTAATTCCTCTCCGAGTGACGAGGCACTTCAATCCATTGCGCAAGGACAAAAGAACATGGAAAGTTCACTTAATGGCCTAGCATCCGCTATACAAGCTCTCATCTCTCAGCTGGCATCACCCAATACTTCAAACGCTCAACATGCAAGCTCCAATGGGATTCCTTCTCAACCCTTACCCAATCCAAAGGGTGGCATCAATGCCATCACCCTAAGGTCTGGAACCACACTGCAAGAGAGGAATCAGGAGGAGCCAATCCCATCAGAACACGCCTCAGCTAAAGAGGTGGTGGAAGTAGAGGATGCTGAAGAGGAAGAGGAGATACAAGACATGGTTGAAGAAGAAGAAGCTCAACCACAAAAAGAAGCACCAAAGGATGCAGACGTTGCAGAAAACGCCCTTCTTATTCCATTTCCACAAATTGCAAGGAAGCTCAGGAAGCAGATGGAACTTGATCCCAAAATGGTAGAAATATTCAAAAAGGTTGAGGTAACTGTTCTCCTTTTTGATGTTATTCAGCAGGTACCTAAATACGCAAAGTTTCTAAAAGATTTATGTATACATAAAGACAAAATTAATGAATTAGAAACTATTCCTTTAGGTAGTCCTATATCCGCTTTAATGGGAAGTATACCTGAAAAGTGTAGCGATCCAGGTCCATGTATGGTTAATTGTACTATTGGTGGTGTGATATTTTCTGACTGCATGTGTGATTTAGGAGCATGTGTTAGTATAATGCCGTTGTCTATATATGATACTTTGAGGCTCCCTCCCTTAAAAAGGTCGGCAGCTCGTTTTGTGTTAGCAGATAAAAGCATTATTACAGTGGTTGGAATTGCTGAAGTTGTATTAATGAGCATTAAGGGACTCATATTTTCCATTGACTTCTATATCTTGGAAATTCCCCCTAATGACTTAGGAAGGCCATCATCAATCCTGCTTGGAAGACCATTCCTGAAGACTTCAAAGTTCAAGATGGACGCATTTTCCGGAACTTATTCTTTTGAAATAGATGGTAGAATAGTGAAATTCAATTTAAATGGAGCTATGGAGCACCCTCTGGATGATCATTCTATCTCCCAGTGTGACATCATAGATGAAACCGTGGCTGAAGTTCACCAGGAGGAATTAGAAGAGAAGTACACAGGACGAGGTCCAAGTGTAGGGACATCTTCAGAGGACAATGAGGGCACTTTGCCATTATCACCAGCCCCAAATAATCCAGAGCCTGACCATGAGCAGAAATTAGAATTAAAGCCCCTCCCTCCACACCTCAAGTATGCTTACCTTGAGGACAAGCAGAAGTTTCCAGTTATTATTGCAAGGGAACTCACTTCCCAACAAGAAGAACAGTTACTCAGTGTGCTGAGGAAACACAAGAAAGCAATTGGATGGAGCCTGGCGGATATAGTAGGCATCAACCCTCAAGTTTGTGAGCATAGAATATTCCTAGAAGAGGGAGAAAAGCCTGTCCGTCAACCTCAGAGAAGACTGAATCCCACCATCTTAGAAGTTGTCAAGAAAGAAGTGACCAGGCTACTTGAAGCAGATATTATTTACCCCATCTCAGATAGTGAATGGGTCAGTCCAGTACAAGTGGTGCCCAAGAAGTCTGGAATCACAACAGTAAGAAATGAGCATGGAGAGCTCCTGACAACTAGAGTGCAGAATTCATGGAGAGTTTGCATTGACTATAGGCGTCTCAACCAAGCCACTCACAAGGATCATTACCCCTTGCCATTCACTGATCAGATGCTTGATCGCCTGTCAGGTAAATCTCATTATTGCTTTTTAGATGGTTATACAGGCTATTTTCAAATCCATATAGCTTTTGAAGATCAGGAAAAGACTACTTTTACATGTCCTTTTGGCACTTATGCTTATAAGAGAATGCCCTTTGGCTTGTGCAATGCACCAGCTACTTTCTAAAGGTGCATGATGAGTCTTTTTTCTGACCTTATTGAGGACTATATGGAGGTTTTTATGGATGATTTTAGCATTTGTGGTGATTCATTTAGCCTTTGCTTGGATAGTTTATCTAGAGTATTAGATAGATGTGTCAGTACAAACCTTGTATTGAATTTTGAAAAATGTCACTTTATGGTTAAACAAGGGATTGTACTAGGACATGTTGTGTCTAATACTGGCATTTCTGTAGATCCATCAAAGGTGGATGTTATTTCTAGTTTACCTTACCCCTCCTCTGTGAGGAAAGTCCGTTTGTTCCTTGGCCATGCAGGTTTTTACCGGAGATTAATTAAGGACTTCAGTAAGGTAGCACTACTTTTATCCAGACTACTGCAGAAAGATATTGAGTTCTAGTTCAGTGAGGATTGCAAACAAGCGTTTGATAAGCTGAAGACCGCCCTGACTCAAGCTCCAATTGTGAGAGGACCAGACTGGATCCAGCCATTTAAAATCATGTGCGATGCTTCCAATCATGCAGTAGGAGCAGCGCTGGCTCAGTGTGAAGGTAAGGATCCTTTTGTAATTGCTTATGCGTCTAAGACTTTAGACACAGCTCAGTCTAATTACACTACTACTGAGAAAGAGCTTCTTGCTATTGTTTTTACTCTGGATAAATTCTGAGCCTATTTACTTGGTACTAAAGTAGTAGTGTACTCAGACCACGCAGCTTTAAAGTATTTATTAGCTAAAAAGGAGTCCAAACCAAGGCCTATGCGTTGGATACTGCTACTACAAGAATTTGATTTAGAAATTAAGGATAGGAGTGGTAACCAGAATCTAGTGGCAGACCACTTGAGTCACCTTGAGCACATGAAGGATACCGCCACTCCTATAAATGATAATTTCCCGTTTGATAACTTACAAGTAGTATCTGAAGTAGTCCCTTGGTATGCACCTGTAGCTAATTATCTAGTTAGCCGCACCTTTCCTCCAAACTTTACTAAGCATCAAAGAGACAAGCTGAAAAGCGAGTCCAAATATTATATATGGGATGACCCATATTTATGGAGATGTGGCGCTGACCAGGTAATTAGACGGTGTGTGCCTCAATCAGAATTCCAGTCTATTTTAGAGGCCTGCCACTCATCTGAGAGTGGAGGACATTTTGGCCCTCAAAGAACAGCTAGAAAAATTTTAGACTGTGGATTCTGGTGGCCTACTCTTTTTAAAGACGCTGCTAAATTTTATAAATCTTGTTCTCCATGCCAAAGGTTTGGTAATATATTCAAGAGGGATGAGATGCCTCAACAGACTATGCTTTTCTGTGAAATTTTTGATGTTTGGGGCATTGACTTCATGGGTCCATTTCCAAATTCTAATGGTTATTTTTATATATTGTTAGCTGTAGATTACGTTTCTAAATGGGTGGAAGCAATTCCTACCCGCACTGATGATGCTAACACTGTTGTTTCCTTTGTAAGAACCCATATTATTTGTCGCTTTGGAACACCACGAGCAATCGTGAGCGATCAAGGCACCCATTTCTGTAACAGGAGACTAACAGGATTACTGAAGAAGCATGGGATAGTTCATAAAGTGGCAACAGCTTACCATACCCAGACTAATGGGCAAGCTGAGGTGTCTAACAGAGAGATAAAATGTATATTGCAGAAGATAGTCAAACTTAATAGAAGAGACTGGAGTACCAGGCTACAAGATGCACTCTGGGCATACAGAACAGCATACAAGACACCCATTGGGATGAGCCCCTTCCGCTTAGTTTATGGAAAAGCCTGTCACCTCCCAGTTGAGGTAGAGCACAAAGCCTTTTGGACAGTAAAGGAGTGCAATATGGAATTTGAGAAGGCCGGAACTGAGAGGAAGTTGCAACTGCAAGAATTAGAGATCCTATGCCTAGAAGCTTATGAGAACTCAAGGCTGTACAAGGAAAAGATGAAGGCTGTGCATGATAAGCACATCAAGAGAAGAGAGTTCCAACCTGGAGACTTTGTCCTCATTTACAACTCTAGACTGAGGCTCATGCCAGGAAAGTTGAGATCAAGATGGGAAGGTCCATATAGAGTAGAGAAGGCTGAGCCATACGGAGTTTTCCACCTAAGTAATCCTTCAAGCTCTGAATTCATCAAAGTTAATGGACATCGCTTAAAGCTATATCAGAGTGAGAAGGCGACGAAAACCAAGGAGCTAGAGATCTTCCTCTTGGAGGATCCAGCCACAGCAGAAGACTGAGCTAGTGGAGCGTCCAACTTAAGGACGTTAAAGCAAGGTGCTAGGTGGGAGACAACCCACCATGGTATGATCGTTCCTTTCTTTCTTCTTAGTTTTCTTTTTCAATAACTCTTCTTTTTAGTAGCACATTTAGTTTGCATCTTCATTTGCACAATTGCATATAAAAAAAAGGGAGGGAGGGGGGGGGCACGCGACGTGACAGCGTCACCGATGCGTCCGAGTCGTATGTGAGTAAGAAAGAAAAAAAAAATCGAATAGAAAGTCACGCGAGAGCGTGGCTGGAAGCGTGCTTTAGGCACAAATTGATCCACGAGACCGCGTCGCTGATGTGTCCGCGTCATGTGGGAGAAATGCCTCCCATGCGTCCGCGTCACCCACGCGGACGCGTGAGCTGAAAATCGACGTAAGAAAGGGTGCATGGCCAAAAGTTGTGCTGAAGTGGGGCTGGACTGTTGCTAGACGCCCAAGCCCTACCACACGAACGCGTGCCCCACGCGTCTGCGTCGTATTCCAATATTGGCCATCCACGCGATCGTGTCTACCACGCGACCGCGTCACCCTGAAATTTGGCAACAATGAGTTTCGAACAGAGAGTTGTGCGAGCGCGAGGCTGCCCTCGCGCCAGTAGCACCGAACGAGTCACGCGTCCGCGTGACCGACATGACTGCGTCGATTCATATAAGCGCCATCTGCGCGAACGCATACCCCATGCGTCCGCGTCGCTTGCGCCGCACAGCTTATCCTAATCTGCCAAAATATCTTATCTTTCTCTTCCCCAAATCCTACTTTTTCTTTTCCCTCCTTATTTCTTTCTTTCCCCTTCTTCTTCTTCCTTCTTTCTCACTTTCTACTTTCTCTCTCTCACCACCATTAACAAGGTTTTTCTTTTCTTCTTTCCTCCTTACTTTTCTATTCTTCTTCTTAATTTATGTTTTCTTCTTCTTTTCTTTTTCTTTTTACTTTCATTATCCATGTTTTCTTTTTCTTTCTTTTTCTTTTAATTGGTGTTGAAAATTTATTAGGGTCATTATTATTCCTTATGATTTGCTTGTGGATTGTTAAGGATTTGTTTGGCAATTATATATTAATTTGATAGGGTTGCTTGCATGTTCCAATTCAATACTTTCAATAGCTTATTCACCATGCATGCTATGTGTTTGTGAAAATGCCCGTATGGCATTGTGCACTGTTTTTTCGATATCTTTTATTCTACTACTCTAAATACTTGCTTTTCACAAAAATCCTTCTTTTATTTTATTATTTAAATATAATTGTTATTACAAACAGGTTATTAGTTTGAAAGGCTTGGTAATCTAACTTGGACATTGAATGCTTGATCTATGCTACTCATGCCTTTGCCTGCATGCTAATAAACACCTTGCATTTAATTGTCAACATATGCACTTGCTATATTTCCATAGTTGATCTCTCACATGTAGTCATGACCATATGTTAATATCCTTCATCTTTTAATGTGCATTGATTACCACCTTTCCCGCCCTCTTCCTTGCTCTAACCCTTGACATTTTGACATACTTTCTCTTTTCTTTCTCTTAGGATGGCCTCCAAGAAAGGCAAGGAGAAAGCTACTCCCAAATCAACAGCAAGGAGAGGAACCAAACGAGCTCTAGTGGCAGAGCCATCTTCAACTGCAGTCAAGCCCTTAACAAAAAGAATTAAGAGGATTATAAAGGTTGATGAAAAAGAGAAAGCCTTCCCAGCAAAGGACACTATGCGATTTCCCAATCGCTACCGTGAGCAGATGTTCCCCATCCTGGCAGAAAGGAGTTACAACAACGAATACATTCTTATCCTCCCAACCCGTATTGCTGAATTTGTTGAGCCGCAAATTGAAAGAAGACAATGGGATTTCCTTCAGAGACAGCCACGGCAGGTTAATCTTTCCTGGGTAGTCGAGTTCTACTCTAATTTTCACCTGCCAAACCTGCAATCTGTCTATGTCCATCAGAAACAAGTCCCCATTACAGAAGAGACCATTCAACGAGCTCTTGATCTTTCCCCTACTCCAGAAGGACTGGACGCATTTCAAGAAGCCTCACTCAAATGCCAGACGTACCAATTTGACTGAGATGCTGTTCTCAGAGTTATCGCACTTCCTGGCAGCAGCTGGATCTACAGATACCATCGTTCCCGTCCTAAGGGAATATCGGCTTCCGCACTTACCTTGGAGGCTCGCGTATGGGCACAGATTATGTCCCATTACGTCTTTCCAAGCACCCACGAGTCCTCCTTCACTGCAGACATGGCCGTTCTACTATGGTGCATCCATACAGACCAGCCTCTGAACCTACCAAGACACATCCAGAATGCCATGGGACACGTACAAATTGCGGATAACTTACCTTTCTCCGCCTTGGTTTCAGATCTCGTCTCAGCAGTCGGAGTCTCCTACAGAGCTGGAGACACCAAAGTCATGCTCCCACGGGATGATCAGTACGTCCCTAATGGGAAATATATCAGACCTCCAGCAGCCACTACACGCCAGCCTATTGAACCGGCTGAAGACATTCCACCTTCAACACCACAAGCACCTACAACAATCCAACTGCTCCATCAGATACTTGAGAGGTTGGATCGGCAGGAACACAAAGCAAAGCTAAGAGAGTGCCGTAACAAGCACCGATTCACATACCTCAAGGAGTTACTTAAAGGAAAATAAAGAGACTTAGACACCCCGGACTCTACCTCCTTTACCAGCACTGGGAGCCATGACGGTCCCGACTGTGGAGATACTATTACCAGCCCACCTTTGTTCCTAACAGATGGCACCGAGGACAGTGCAAATCCTTAAGTGTGGGAGGTCGGTCAGTACCTGACTTTCGGAGGTAATTTCTCTTCCCTAACGCCAATAAAATAGGATATTTAGTTAGTTTTTCTTTTGTAGAATAGGATAAATTGCATAGTAATAGGTTAGTTGTATGCATGTTCTACTTGATTGAAAAGACAATAAGTTTCTTCTAAGACCCTATTTTTAGAACAAAATTTCACTAATTTTAATCAAAATTTTTATGTTAAATTTGCTTGAAGTTGTATTTGGAACATGGTTTTTGAGCTAAAGAACACACAACCTATGAGACTTTGATCCTAAACACATGGTTACATTATTTAACCATAATTATTTTATTCCTGTGTGTTTACTTCTCTATGATTGTAATCTATATTTTATTTCATCATATATGTCCAATGTTTTATATATTTATATGCTTGCATATGATTGAGGCCATTATTTGTTTATCTCACTTATCCAAATTAAGCCTACTCCTTAAGTTACCTTTGTTAGCCACTTTGAGCCTTTAAATCCCATTTGTTCTGTATTTTACCACATCACTAGCCTTAAGCGAAAAAACAATTATATATCCCAATTGAATCTTTGGTTAGCTTAAGATAGAATGTGTTAATTAAGTATGGGAAAATTGTGGGAACAAAAGATAATAAGGGAATGTGTCATGATAATATAATGGGAATTTGGGTGCCTACTCATGCGAAACTATAAAAATTAAAAAATCTATGTGCATTGATAAACTATGTCTATTTTTATGTTAAAAAAAAATCCAAAAATATTCAATAATTAAATAAGGGGACAAAATTACCCAATGCTAAGTTAAATTTCAAGGATCAATGCATATATGATAAAATTAAAATAAAATTTGATACATGAGTAAGGAATGTGAAAGGTAAATTTTGGGTAGCTAGGTATGAAATTTAAGTTATATAGAATATATATATGTGTGTTAGGTGAAAGCTTGGGTTAATTAAAGATTCAATTTATAAGCTTTCTTAGCCATATATGTACCCTTACCCTTACCTTGGCCCCATTACAACCTTGAAAAGACCTCATGATGTTTGCATTGGTACATTAAATGTTGTTGATTGGTTAGGTGAAGAACAAAAATTAGAAAGCATGATTACAGAAGGATAGAGTGATTACCCTATACACTAGAGAGATTAAGAGCGTACATACATCATCAGTGAGGGTTCAATGCTTAAATTCTATGTTCTCTGCTTTCATGAGCTACCTTCTTCAATTTTTATCTGTTCTTACTGTATAAGAATTGAATTAGTGGAATTTGATTTGTGATTGTCTTGAAGAGCTTATTTGCCTTTAACCAAGTGGACAAGAATCATATAGTTGCATTCATATGTATAGGTTGCATTGCATTGCATAAGTTTTACATGTTCCTACTCATTTATTTCATCTCCTTCAACTAAGTATGAGGACATGCTAATGTCTAAGTGTGGGGAGGCTGATAAACCATTATTTTATGGTTTATATTGTGTTTAATTGTGTGGTTTTATCAAATCTTTACCCACTTATTCATTAAATTAGCATGTATTTACAATTCCTTCCCAAAATTACTCCATGATTGAAAACTTGCTTCCTAGAGACTTTTAATTATGTATTTTAATTCTCCTTTATTTCATTCGATGCCGTGATCTGTGTGTTAAGTGTTTCAGGCTTTATAGGGCATGAATGACTTGGAAATTGGAAAGGAAGCTTTCAAAAATGGAAGGAACACAAGAAATTGAGGAGATGACTAGCGAGAAGTGACGCAGACGCATGGCTCACACGACCGCGCGAAATAGAGGAAATCGTAGTGACGCGCTCGCGTGCCTGACGCAAACGCATGGATTGGAAACTGCACAAGTGACGCGAATGAGTGGATGACGCGCACGCGTGGCAAGGCAAAACGCTGGATGACGCGAACGCGTGGAAGACGCGCTCGTGTGACATGTGCGATCTGCAGAATCTGCAGAATTTGCTGGGGGCGATTTTGGGCCCTGTTTTGACCCAGTTTTCGGCCCAGAAAAGCAGATTAAAGCCAGGGAACATGCAGAGACAAACAACAACATTCATTTTGCATAATTTTAGTTTTTAGATCTGATTTTACTCTTCCTCTAGGTTTTCTCTCTACACATTCATAGTTCTTAGGATTTTGATTTTATTGCTTTTTGGATTGGGATATTGAGAAGAGTTATTACCCCCGTCAAGACTTCGTCATTCTAGTTTGTTTCCTTACTTGTCACTTACTCTTCCATATCCTTAATTTATTCAGAGTTACTATTGGATTATTTTTAGAATTTATTAATACAAGAACTATTTTTATTTTTAATTGATCCTTTTGATTATTATTTATCATGCCTTTCTTTATTTCCTTTTTTTATTTCATGGATTTAACAATCATAATGAGCGAGTAGTTCCATAACTTGATTGGGAGTTGGTTGAATGGAGGACCTTGAGTTGGATGCTCAAGAGTAAAATTATAGTTGGGTTTAGCATTGGGTCGCCCTCTAATTACTGACACTAGTCCTTCCCAAGGGAGAGGATTAGAACTTGTGAATAGAAACTGACTTCCAACTTGCTTAACTTTCCTTTATCTGGTAAAGGATAACTGAGTAGGCAACCTTCAATTATCAATTGATCTTGGGAGAACTCCATCAAGGATAGGGCTTCCAACTAATCTACTCCCGGTCAAAGTTTTTATTTAAATTACATAAATTCTCTGATGTAATTTCCTGTCTATCAAACTCAAACCCTTTTGGAAAATATTTGATTAATAAAATAGCACATCTTTCTGCAACTTGTTGGGAGACGACCTGAGATTCATACTCCCAGTATTTTAATTTTAATTTTGTGATAACCCTTCTAAATTGATAAGCAGATTTTTGGTTGGTAAAGAACTATACTTGCAACGTATCTCTTATAATAATTTTTTAACTCGCCAATTTCCGCCACGTCAGGGAATTATCATGAAATTGAAGAACAGAATGTAAAAGAATGGGTAAGATCAGAGTAGGGATTCATTGGGTTTTGGGAGATATTGAACTCTCCGGATCAAATCATTTTCACCTCTTCCTCAATCAATGCATTCATTGACATTGTTTGGCAATCTTAGATGATTGGATCCTAATGTCTTGGCTCACCAGTCTCTCTAAGCATGAACAATTGCCTAATGTCTTGATTTAATTGCTCATGGGAAGAGTTAAAGTTCGGTCACTGACTATACCACACAAATTCATAGATCAAAGTATTGGTAGAATTACATGTCACTATATCCATCCAACCCCCAATCTAATCCAATGTGAGAAAGCAATTCTAGCATGAATTCTTCATCCCTCTCTCAAGGATCCGAAGAATTCCAATTATGGATAGATTCTCTCTCAAGATAACTATCCAATTAAATTAAGACCGAAAGCTTTCTAACAAAAATCAAGAGAAAAGAAAGAAGAAGAAGATGAAAACTACTATTGATCCATTGAATTACAATAGAGATCCCTAACCCAATGAAAGGGGTTTAGTTGTTCATAGCTCTCAAAATAGAAATTGAAATTGAAAGATACATTCTGAATTGAAAGAAAATTGCAGAAAACTAAATCTGGCAAAAAGTAAGTGAAGTAAAAAGGTCCCCTCTACCTTAAATTCTAAGCTATTTATACACTTTCTTCCATTGATCTTCAATCTCTGAATTGCGCTTTTGGCCTTTATGGAATTGGGTTGAAAATGGCTCCAATTGGTTTCTCTTGCTGTTGAGAAGAGATCTGTTTGAATTTTCAAGTTCTGATGCTTCACGTTGGAGTCAACGTTTGATGGCCAACATTGACAAAAACGCCTTTCAGAAGAAAACCAGAAAAACCAGATACTTTGCTGTCATTGGTGTTTGACTCAACGTTGGAGAGCCAATGTTCTGCTTACCCACGCGTACACGTGCATCACACTTAAGCGTGAAGTCTGTGATTTTGCTTATTCATGCATACGCGTACACCACACTTACGCGTTCATTGCCCTTTTTCCCATCTACGCATACACGTCACTGACGTGTTCGCGTCGATTCAAGTTTCTCAACTCCAACATTCGTTTGTTGACGCGTACGCGTGACCCACGCGTACGCGTGGATGGTCAATTTTGCCATTCCACGCGTTTGCGTGACTCACGCTTGCGCGTGGATACAGAAATTTCGCTCTTTCATGTGCACGCATCATCGACGCGTGCGCGTCACTCAAAATTTATTTAGCTCCAGAATTGAACTTTTTATCACCACGTTGGGGGTAACGTTGGATGTCCAATGCTCCCTCCAACGTGAGCATTAGTAAATCATGCAGAGACTTGCTCTGCCTCTCTTCCAACATTGCTTCTTCTTCATCTTTTCTATGCTCCTTCTTCAACTTCTTTCCATGCCTTCCTTCACCTGTCATCAACCAATATATGCATCAAAGCCTTGCTAAAGTCATGAGAATTCTCATCATTCTTAGCACACAAGTAATTATAGCATAATTCTCATGAAATTACATCAAATTAATCATAGTTGGATGAATCTAGGTATGCATGAATTTCTACCCAATTTGCTTACTTATAATTCAAGAAAGTGCATAAAACCTATTAAAAACAAAGAAAAAGGCTAGTAAAACTAGCCTAAGATGCCCTGGCATCACACCACCAAACTTAAATCTTGCTTGTCCCTAAGCAAGTTCTGAATTATTAAGAAGAAAGAATGAAACAGAAGGGGGTGTTCATATCAGCAAGTCATTATTATTAGTTAATGGGGTTTTATGCAGAAAATACAGTAACTCACTTCTTATTGATCTTTAGGCGTAGAATGTCTCCTTCAAGCATCAATTAACATATTGCTATGACCTCTTATTATTCACTCATCCTTGGTAATTGCTTTTCTTTATTTTCTTTTCCTGTAAACTTTAGCTCAGTGTCATGTGTTGTAGCAGTTTCTTAGCTTATTTGTACTTAACACATTTTCACTACAGACACTTGACTCACAATTCTTCTTAAGACATTGGTGCCCAACACCTCTTTGGGTTACTAAATGTCTTGTAACTAGGTTGCTCTTGATAATGGACTTTCGGTTGATAATCCCGGGTTAGTTAACCCAAGTTACCAAGTGTTAAAGCACTCCATAGAACCTAATCATCCAAGCAGATCCTAGTATAAAGACAGCACAGGCATATGTCCTAAGGTCCAAGCTATTGGTGTCTAGCCTTATTCTTTGCTTTCTTTTATTTTTGCTGCCACTTTTGGCTTTTCTTTTTCTTTCTTTTTATTTTGTTTTTCTTTCATCCAAGGACTTTTATTTGCTAAGATTCATAGATAGCATGCTAGTTTTCACTTAAAAGGAGAACAATCTATCCTTTATTCATTATAAGTGAGCTACTACAGAATCAAACATACATACCACCACTTACTGTTATTTGACTTCTTGCTAAAAAGGAACTATTCCACTTCTTGTTTAAACATTTCTTTTATTCAAATTGAAAACACTCAGGGGAAAAGACAAGCATTCAAACAAGTGAAAGTGAAAGCACACACACCTAGGCTAGCATACTTATTGCAAACTTAAACACACAGAATGCAGAAAGACTTAAACTAAAAGTTACTATTAACATAGCCACATTCAGACTTCCAATTTAGAGCATCTCAAAGTGGATGGAATTAAGTAACAATACAACCTCTTGGTGGTGCCTTCTTTTTTGCTCTCAGCTAAACGGTGTGTATTGACAACGATTAAGTGAAGTGGAGATCTAGATCTAACATTTTTTATTTTCTGTTTATTTGATTTTTAACTAACACACTAACTGTTTGAATTTTTGCTTAAGCTAACTAAAATTGCACTCCAGCAATGCGTTTTATGTGATTCTTTTTGTTTTGATTGTATGTCAGGTACAAGGAGAGTGATAAACCACTATTTTATGGTTTATCTTGTGCTCAATTGAGTGGTTTTTATCTACTCTTTACCCACTTATTCATATTATTTGCATGGTTTTACATTTGCCTTCCTAATTATGTGCTTTGATTGAAAACATATTTCTTTGGACTTATATTTGCTAATATTAATCCTCTCTTATCACCATTAGATGCCTTGATATGTGTGTTAAGTGTTTTCAGATATTATAAGGCAGGAATGGCTTGGAGGGTAGAAAGGAAGCATGCAAAAGTGCAAGGAATACAAGAAGTTGGAGAAATTGCTAAGCTGTCCAGCCTGACCTCTTCGCACTCAAACGGCTATAACTTGAGCTACAGAGGTCCAAACGATGCGGTTTTAGTTGCGTTGGAAAGCTAACATCTGGGGATTCGATTTGATATATAATATGCCATAG
Organism: Arachis hypogaea; assembly: GCF_003086295.3. Lineage (NCBI taxonomy): Eukaryota > Viridiplantae > Streptophyta > Magnoliopsida > Fabales > Fabaceae > Arachis > Arachis hypogaea. The sequence continues at coordinate 50,468,959 of NC_092055.1, forward strand.
TTGCTCTGACTCTAGGCGACACGACCGCGTGCTCCATGCGACCGTGTCGTAAGTGACGAAAATCAGCAAATCTGAATTCACAACCAGCGAATTCTGGGCTGTTTTTGACCCAGTTTGCGGCCCAGAAAACACAGATTAGAGGCTATAAAGTGGGAGAATTCATCCATTCATAAGAAGACTCTCATAATTCATAATTTTAGGAGTAGATGTAGTTTTTAGAGAGAGAGGTTCTCTCCTCTCTCTTAGGATTAGGATTTAGGATTTCTCTTAGTTTTAGGAGTGACTCTCAATCCCAGGTTTAATATTCCTTTTACTTTATATTCCTCTTTTTACTTTCAGATGCTTCAATGCTTGTATTAGTTATGTTGCCTATTTGGCTTATGCTACATTCATGTTATGATTTTCTTAATTAATATTATTTGAGGTATTTTAGATTTAAGATTGCTTTGCTTTTAATTTAATTTAGATATTTTCTTCCTTTTGGCTTTGGTTAGGTAATTGGTAACACTTGAGTTGTCAAACTCAGGAGTGGTTGAAATTGGCAGATTTTGCTTTAGCTAGGATTTCTCTAACACTAGTCTCTCTACAGGGATTGACTAGGACTTGAAGATCAAGCTAATTAGTCCACTTGACTTAACTAAGTGGGATTAAAATCCAATTCTCATCACATCTGATAAGGATAACAAGGACAGGATTTTCGGTCCTCATTCCTTGTCAAAAGCTTATTTTTCAGTTATTTATTTATTTTTATTGCTTTGAAAATATACCTGTGCCCATTGCCCAAACTCCAAATTTTCCCAATTTACAAACTCATAACCAATAATAAGAACATACCTCCCTGCAATTCCTTGAGAAGACGACCCGAGGTTTAAATACTCGGTTATCAATTTTAAAAGGGGTTTGTTACTTGTGACAACTAAAACGTTTGTACGAAGGGATTTTTGTCGGTTTAGAGACTATATCTACAACGCAACTGTTTCTATGAATCTCTTTACTGGTAAAAATCCCAACGTCAAAATGGCGCCGTTGCCGGGGAATTGCAAACGTGTGCCTTATTATTGGTTATTATAAATATTTTTCTTTTGCTTGTTTATTTGTTTTTATTTTTTTTTATTTTTGCTTTTTCATAAATTAAGAGGTTATTTGTTTTTATTTAGTTATTAAAAAATTTTTTTTCAAAAAATTTGTTCTTCACGTTCATCTTGACCTTCAAGCTGTTCTTAGTTGTTTTCTTCGTTTTGATCTAAAAATTTGAAATTTGGTGTCATTTTATTGTTTTTCTCTTTCCTCATTAAATTCAAAAATATTTTTAATTAATTTTTTCGAAAAAAAAATTCAGATTTTTATTTTTAAAATTTTTATCTTATCTTATCTTATTTCAAAAAAAAAAAAAATCAAATTTCAAAATTCAAATTTCAAAAATTCAAATTTCAAAAATTTAAATTTCAAAATTCAAATTTCAAAATTTCAAAATTTCAAATTTCAAAATTTAATTTTCAAATTCAAAATTTAAATAACCTTTTAATTTAAATTTATTTTTATTTTCATTTTTAATTGCTACTATGAACTCTCACCCCTTTGGCTGAGTCTAGTTACAATTATGTTGCAGGAAGAAGAAATTATAATGAGAACAGGCATCAAGGTTGGAACAATCAAAGATGGGAGGAGCAACAAGGATTTAATCAACCCTCATGGCAACAACCACCTCCAATGGACTATCAACAACCACCATCATATGCCTATGAACCTCCTCAACACAACTTGGGACCACCATACTCACAAGCCCCTTTCCACCATTCACCTCCATATGACCCTAACCCACATCCACCATACCAACCACCTTATGAACCAAATGAACCATACATAGATCCACCCCAAACCTCCATGAAGAGAGCACTTACTGATCTAAACTCTACTATACGAGCTCTCACCGCCCAAATCAGACCACCAAATACCTTTAACAATCAACCCTCAAGCTCTAGTGCACTTCCTTTTCAATCACAGAATGATCTCTCCATCCCACCACCACCTCAATATCTGCCATCTCCATATCCATTAATCCAAGAGCACTATGATCTTACCTATGATGACCGAGTGCATCAAGAGACAAAGGATCGTTTCAAGGAAACAGTGGATCGATTTCAGGCAACCACTCAATAACTGGAGCAAGCATTAATTCAATGGGCTTCTAGGCACTCAAATATACAAGGATCAGCCACAGCTCTATGTGGACAGTCTAGTGAAGAGCGTAGCATGAAGGAGATACCAGAAACTCCATTGGACAAGACAGAGCATGAATTCATACTAGAACAAGTAGAAGAATCTGTCATCGTTCAAGAAGAAGAGTTGGTTGAAGACTTAGGAGATGCAGAACCTCCATGGGAAAGTCCAGTCATAGAGCCTCCTTCCAAGACGGTTGAAATTGATGCTGGGGAGGGTGTACAACCTCCAAAGCATATCATAGTTAAAGACTTGGAAGAGGTTAATCAAGAGATGGAGATTCAAGAAGAAGAAGCACAACCTCCCATGCCCTTGGAAAGCAATGAAGAGGAGATTGTCAGCCACTTTGAGCCTTTTAACCCCCTCTGGTTCTGTATTTTACCACATCACTAGCCTTAAAGCAGAAAAACAATTAAATATCCCAATTGAATCTTTGGTTAGCTTAAGATAGTGTGTTATTAAGTATTGGGAAACTGTGGGAACATGGGTTAATAAAGGAAAAGTATAATGTTTCTAATTTATTTGAATATCAGGAATTTGGGAACCTACTCTTGAAAAACCAAAATAGAAAAATAATAGAAAATCCATGTGCATTGATAAGTTATGTTTGTTTCTCTACAAAAAAAAAAGAGAAAAAAGAGAAAAAATCCAAAAATACTCAGTAAATAAGTAAATAAGGGGACAAAATTACCCCAATATTAAGTTTAATAAAAGATCAATGCACATGTGATAAAAATTAAAGAAAATTTGGTACATGAGTATGGGAATTATACAAAAGTGGGAATTATGGGTAGCTAGGCATGAATTTAAAAGTATATAGAGTATATGTATATTAGGTGAGAGCTTAGGTTAATTGAAGATTCATATTATAGCTCACTTGGCCATACATATATCCTTACCTTTACCTCAGCCCCATTACAACCTTGAAAAGACCTCATGATGTTTGCATTGGTACATTAAATATTTGTTGATTGGTTAGATGAAGAACAAGGTTTAGAAAGCATGACTAGAGAAGAGTAGAGTGAATAACCCTATACACTTAAGAGATTAGAGTGATATACACTACCAGTGAGGGTTCAATGCTTGATTCTATGTTCCCTGCTTTCATGAGCTGTCTTCTTACAAGTTTACCTGATTTTTATTTTATGATTTGAATTAGTGAAATCTGATTTATGTTTGTCTTGGAGAACTTATTTATTTTTAACTAAGTAGGTAGAAACATTTTGCATGTAGTTGCATTCATATAAATAGGATTGCATTTCATACATCTTACCATTCCTCTTCATCTTTATAGCTTCTCTTGAGCTTAGCATGAGGACATGATAGTGTTTAAGTGTGGGGAGGTTGATAAACCACTATTTTATGGTTTATCTTGTGCTCAATTGAGTGGTTTTTATCTACTCTTTACCCACTTATTCATATTATTTACATGGTTTTACATTTGCCTTCCTAATTATGTGCTTTGATTGAAAACATGTTTCTTTGGACTTATATTTGCTAATATTAATCCTCTCTTATCACCATTAGATGACTTGATATGTGTGTTAAGTGTTTTCAGATATTATAAGGCAGGAATGGCTTGGAGGGTAGAAAAGAAGCATGCAAAAGTGGAAGGAATACAAGAAGTTGGAGAAATTGCTAAGCTGTCCAGCCTGACCTCTTCGCACTCAAACGGCTATAACTTGAGCTACAGAGGTCCAAACGACGCAGTTCCAGTTGCGTTGGAAAGCTAACGTCCGGGACTTCGATTTGATATATAATATGCTATAGTTGCTCTGACGCTAGACGATGCGACCGCGTGCTCCATGCGGCCGTGTCGCAAGTGACGAAAATCAGCGAATCTGAATTCGCAACCAGCGAATTCTGGGCTGTTTTTGACCCAGTTTACGACCCAGAAAATACAGATTAGAGGCTATAAAGTGGGGGAATGCATCCATTCATAAGAAGGCTCTCATAATTCATAATTTTAGGAGTAGATGTAGTTTTTAGAGAGAGAGGTTCTCTCCTCTCTCTTAGGATTAGGATTTAGGATTTCTCTTAGTTTTAGGAGTGACTCTCAATCCCAGGTTTAATATTCCTTTTACTTTATATTCCTCTTTTTACTTTCAGATGCTTCAATGCTTGTATTAGTTATGTTGCCTATTTGGCTTATGCTACATTCATGTTATGATTTTCTTAATTAATATTATTTGAGGTATTTCAGATTTAAGATTGCTTTGCTTTTAATTTAATTTAGATATTTTCTTCCTTTTGGCTTTGGTACTTGAGTTGTCAAACTCAGGAGTGGTTGAAATTGGTAGATTTTGCTTTAGCTAGGATTTCTCTAACACTAGTCTCTCCACAGGGATTGACTAGGACTTGAGGATCAAGCTAATTAGTCCACTTGACTTAACTAAGTGGGATTAAAATCCAATTCTCATCACATCTGATAAGGATAACAAGGACAGGATTTCCGGTCCTCATACCTTGTCAAAAGCTTATTTTTCAGTTATTTATTTATTTTTATTGCTTTGAAAATATACCTGTGCCCATTGCCCAAACTCCAAATTTCCCCAATTTACAAACTCATAACCAATAATAAGAACATACCTCCCTGCAATTCCTTGAGAAGACGACCCGAGGTTTAAATACTCGGTTATCAATTTTAAAAGGGGTTTGTTACTTGTGACAACCAAAATGTTTGTACGAAGGAATTTTTGTCGGTTTAGAGACTATATCTACAATGCAACTGTTTCTATGAATCTCTTTACTGGTAAAAATCCCAACGTCAGAGAGTTATACCCACTTTTTGTGAACAAGACGAAAGAACTCTTAGGAGATTAAGGAGAGCTGAAAGAGGGAAGAACATTGTTGGAGAAGAGGATTCAGAAAAAGAATTCCAAGATATGGAGGAACACTTAACAAATCCACCAAATCCACCAGAAGGAGCAGCTAATAACAATAATAATCCACCACAGAGGAGAGTTTTGGCTTCCTACACTTTTGCAAATCCTAGACATTGTGGGAGTAGTATCCTTACCCCAAATGTTAATGCAAATAACTTTGAACTGAAGCCACAACTCATCACCTTGGTTCAAAACAATTGTTCTTATGGAGGAGGACCACTTGAAGACCCTAACCAACACTTGTCTACCTTCTTGAGGATTTGTGACACTGTCAAAACCAATGGTGTGCACCCTGACAGTTACAAGCTACTGCTATTTCCATTTTTTCTCAGAGACAAAGCCACTCAATGGTTGGAATCCTTCCCAAGAGATAGTATCAACAATTGGGATGATCTAGTAACCAAGTTTCTTGCTAAATTTTACCCACCTCAAAGGATCATTAGGTTGAAGACTGAGGTACAAACATTCACACAAATGGAAGCTGAACCCATCTATGAGGCATGGGAGAGATACAAGGCTCTAATCAGGAAGTGCCCTCCTGAAATGTTCACTGAGTGGGATAAGTTGCAGAATTTTTATGAAGGCTTGACTTTGAAATCCCAGGAAGCATTGGATCACTCAGCTGGAGGTTCTTTGCAACTCATGAAAACTGCAGAGGAAGCCCAAAATCTCATTGATATGGTGGCCAACAACCAGTATTTCTTTGCTCACCAAAGGCAACGCCAACCATCACAAAGGAAAGGAGTGATGGAGTTGGAAGGAGTAGACTCAATCTTAGCTCAAAACAAAATGATGCAACAGCAAATTCAACAACAATTTGAGCAAATGGCCAAGAGAATTGACAATCTCCAAGTTGCAGTAGTCAATACAAGTCAACCATCAACCACATGGGGGCAAAATGAAGAGACTCAAGAGCAGCAATAGCAAGAACAAGTCCAGTACATGCATAACCAAAATTCTGGGCCAAATGAAGTCTATGGTGATACTTACAACCCCTCATAGAAGAACCACCCCAACCTCAGATGGGGAGACAATCACAATCAACCTCAACAACCATGGCAAAGAAACTCAAACCAAAATAGTTGGAAAAACACAAACCACAACCAGCAGAATCATAACCAAAACACATACAGAAAACCACAAAACACTTACCCCAACTCTAACCATCATCCATCCAATAACCAAGCCTCCAACCAAAACACTTATCCTCAGCCCTCAACACCCCACAATCAACCAATCTCACAAGACTCTCAGAGGATTACCAATTTGGAGCTCTTGATGGATAAAATGATGAAATACCAAGAGATGACAACAAAGAACCAGGAAGCCTCCATGAAGAATATAGAGAGGCAAATTGGACAGCTCTCCAAGCAGATTACCATCGAAAGACCATCAAGCTCACTACCAAGTGACACCATTCCTAATCCAAAGGAGGAGTGCAAAGCAATACAACTAAGGAGTGGAAAGATCCTGGTGAAAAATGAAGAGGCAACTAAAAAGCCAAAGGAAAGTGACAAGAAAAAAGCTGAAGAAGAGAAAGCCAATGATGAGGATGTAACAGCAAGCAAGCAAACTTAGAATCAGGCTCAAGAAAAGGAAGACCAGGCATAAAAATCAAGAAAAGAGAAGGAAGCGATGGGAGAGCCAACCAAGGAACAAAGGCAGGGAGTGAACTTCACACCTCCATTGCCATATCCTCAAAGGTTCAGCAAAGAGACTAAGGACCAACACTTCCCTAAATTTCTTGAAGTCTTCAAGAAATTGGAGATAAACATTCCACTGGCTGAAGCATTGGAACAGATGCCCCTGTATGCAAAGTTCTTGAAAGAGCTTATCAACAAGAAGAAGAGTTGGCAAGTTAATGAAGCTATACTGCTCACTGCAAAATGCAGAGCATTAATCCAGAAAGGACTTCCCCCTAAACTTGAAGATCCTGGAAGTTTTATTCTACCTTGTGCCATTGGTAGTATGACCATCAACAAGGCAATGTGTGACTTAGGAGCTAGTATCAATCTAATGCCCTCCTCTCTAGTGAAAAAGCTGTGCATAGAAGAAGTGAAACCAGTATAAATGTCTCTAGAACTGGTGGACAAGTCAGTGATATGTCCCAGGGGTGTGATTGAGAACCTTCTAGTCAAGGTAGACAAATTCATATTCTCTGCAGATTTTGTGGTCTTAGATTCAGATAAGGATGAAGGTGATTCCATTATACTGGGAAGACCAGTCTTGGCCACCGCTAGGGCCATTATAGACGTAGAGCAAGGAGAATTGACCCTCAGAATGCATGATGAAAGTGTTACCTTAAATGTACTTCCAGAAACACAGTTCATTGATGAAAAGAAGGACTATACGGAAACCAACAGGGAAAAATTTCAGTGGAAGGAAAGAATCAACAAGACGATCGATAGTTACCTTCCAAAGCAAGAAATAGATAATACAGCAAGGCAAAAAGAGAAAGAGATTATGCAGAATGATGAAGAAATTCAAGAAGACATCGGAGTGTTAGCAATCAAGAAGAAAAACCTCAAAGTGAAGCCTACTGTCAAAGAAGAAAGATCAACAAAAAGAAGGAAGAAAAACAAGAACAAAACCAAAAAGGGTTGGAAGAACAAAAAGATTCCAACAGAGGGGTTCTCCAAAGGTGATAAAGTACAGTTGATCTATCAACAACTGGAAGCAAGTCAACAGATTGATGATTACTATACAGTTAGCAAAATACTCTCACTGGAGCATGCTGAGATTGAGCATCAAGGAACAAAGAAGAAGCTCACAGTCAAGGGGGACAAGCTGAGACATTACAGTCATCAACCACCATAAAAGAGGGGTTTAATGTCAAGCTAATGACAATAAAAGAGCGCTCCATGGGAGGCAACCCATGATTTAAGATTCCTGCTTGTTTCTGAGTTCAATAAATTATGATCACCCTAGCATGATTTTGAATTCTCTCAGACATATTTGAAAGATGCATTATTTGAAACACATGCCAGACTTCTAAGTTTGGTGTGCTTGACAGCACACAAAAAAAAATCAGCTTTTCAAGCATTCTTAGATCATATGCTTAGTCACTTTGATGAAGTATATGACCAAACACTAAGTTTGGTGTCTGCCTATGTGCCAATCTTGAAGAAAGATCAACTTCTGTTCAGAAAATCAAAATCATGCATAGATGAATCATGCATTATCCTGTTTTAGGAATTTATGTTAGGAAATGAATTAGAATTTATGTTAGGAATTTATCAATTGTGACAAATGCTTGTTTTAACATTTATCCCTTAGCAAGAGACAAGTTTGGTGTTCACCAAACCTTGGTTCACTAAGTAAGAGACACAATTGATTCTTCATGACTAAGAAAAAAAATATATATAATATAAGCATTCACCACTTTCTCACCGTGCTTCAATTGTTTCCTAAAGCATATCATTTTGATTTAATTAAAGAAGGTTGAGGTGAAGACAAGATGAAGAAACGGCTGTGACAAGTCAAGAGAAGGAGCACATGTGCCTAGAGAGGTGTGCACACCTTGGAAAGTAAAAAAATCTGCATGTTAGTCACCTTGAAGGACGAACCTCATGCAACTAATGGGAAGAGAATCCTTGTCAATCCTCAAGAAAACATGCAAGCCATTCATCTCATGCAGCTACTATGTTGTTCAACTCAATCTCCACCCTTCACAAGTCATGACCAAATCACTCTTCAAGTGTGGTCTTCGTCCAACATTTTAATACCCTGCCTATAAACAAGTTGAGACATCTCTTGCATCACATGTGCCTACGAGCCCTCCTTACAAACGTAAGTCTTTGTCTCCATCTTGTGCAATCCTATACACACCACCCCCTCATAACAGCAACATTTCTCTCTTCGTTCTCTTTGCACCACAAAACCAGACCTCAACCAACCTCAAATCCACCCGTGTCTCTTCCTTTTGATCACATTCATGGCTTCATCAAGCTCAAGGAGAAGGCTAGGCAAGGAGCCCATGGTAGCCGAACCCCCATCCTATGATGCAAGAAAGTTCAGATCTTAGTTTCATGAAAGAAAATATCATAGATTCATGAAAACAAAGCACATCATTCATGAAAGGGGCTTTGAGCTTAAGGACGGGGAATACCCCATCATGAGGCAAATCACTAGGGAAAGAAGGTGGGACCTTCTATGCGATCCCCTCCCCAAGATTAGTGCAGTCATGATCAGGGAGTTCTATGCAAATGCTGTGAAAGAGAGTAAAGACAGCACCCCTTACAAAAGCTATGTTAGAGGAAGTGAAGTGAATTTCAGTCCAGCATCCATTACAAGGGCCTTGAAGTTGAGAACCATAACTTATGAAGAGCCCAGCTATGAGGACAGATTGCAGAGAGAGAATGACTCTGATGAAATCCTACAGGGGATATGCTTGGAAGGCACAGACTGGGAAAGAGATTCGAAAGGAATCCCAAGCCAATTGAAAAGAATAAATCTCATTCCTAAGGCAAAGGGGTGGTATGAGATAGTGAGGAGATCCATACTCCCTACTGGAAACACCTCAGGGGTCACAATCAGGCGAGCATTTTTGACATACTGTATCCTACATGGAGGAGAAATCAACCTTGCACAACTCATAGCTGACAGTATTCAAGAGATAGCTAATAGCACAACCAAATCCACTAGGCTCGGCCATTCAAGCACAATTCTAAGGCTGTGCAATAAAGCTAGGGTGATTTTTGAAGATGAGGACACAAAAAAAGTAAGAAGGGGGTCGGGAATCACAAAGAGAAGCATGGAAGGGATTAATGAGGATGATGATCAAGAAGAAAGACCCCAAAGAAGAAGAAGACCAGAAGAAGGGGGAGAACAAGCTCACAGTGCCATAGATATGAGTCAACTACAAAGAGCTCTTGAAGAAATATCACAACAAAATGTGAGACACCAAGAGCAATATCTAGCGCACCAGGAGCAATATCTGAAAGACAGGGAGCAAAATGAAGCTTGGCAGCACAGAATGGAGGAAAGACAAGAAAGCTGGCAGCAACAAATGATGATCCAACAACAAGAATTCCAAGCCAAGATTCTTGAAGGGCAGAAGGAACAAACAGCAAATCTCAAAGAGTCATACGACAAAATGTTCTTGACTCAAGCCAAATATGGGGAGTACACTCCCAATTTGTATCAATGGAAGAACATACATCATACCATTGGAGAGTGTAGGCACGTGGATAGGATAGAATATGATGAAGATACCCAAGCCAAGCTGGATTACTTAACTCACAGCATGCCAGCAATAAATCCACAGATTAAACCATTTGGGATGTGCCCTAAGTTAGTGAACCAGCAGAGAGCAAGAACAGATAGATACTCAGCACGTATGCAAAACAGATTGGAGGATGTTGGACTCTCGGGCTTGCTAGACTATGTCTGGGACAGAAGATGCCCTGGCGAAGAAGCTCAAGATTATACAAAGACGAGGAAAAAGAAGAGGGGAGAATCCAGCAGAATGGAAATGCCTGACAAATAGAGGTGGTAAAGTTCTTTTTACTTTTATTTAAATAAGAAAGATGTATGTCTGAGACATGACATACCTTCAATGCTTTTATGTTTTGCATTTTAATGCCTTTATGTTTTACATTTTAATGCTTTAATAGATTACTTGCATTAGAATCTTGTCATCATTCATTAGCTTTAGTATTTTGTTTTGTCCCCTTGCTGTTTGAATAAAAGGGAGATGTTTGATTTAGAAAAAGTAGTTGTTCAATGTTGCAAAAGTTAGAATGAAAGATAGTGGTGATATGTGTTTGATTCAATTGATAGCTCATAAAATAAATGCTGCAAAATGACTTGTTACTTGAAGCTTAAGCTAGTTTGCTGCTATGATCCTTCAATTAATGAAAGTCCTTTGAAAATAAACCAAAACAGAAAGAAAAAGAAATAGAAAAAGCCAAAGAAAGTGGCAAAGAAATAAACAATAAGGCTAGACACCAATAGCTTGGACCCTAGGACACATGCCTGTGGTGTTTTTGTACTAGGATATGCTTGGACAAGTAAGTTCTAAGGAGTATTTCAAAACTTGGCAACTTAGATCAACTGATTTGGGATTGCCAACTGAAAGTCCACAATAAAGAGCAACCTAGCTAGCTACAAAACATTTAGTTATCCAAAGAGATGCTGGGCATCAATGATCCTAGGAAGAAAAAGGTGAGCCATATGTCTGTGGTGAAGAAATGTTGAGTGAAATTAAGCCAAAGGCCACTGCGAAATTTGCCACCAAGCCTTCAATAAGAAATAAGCTCTTTAATGCAAAAGAAAGAAGAAAAAGCTAACAAGGGAAATAAGCAAAAAGTAAGGCATTATAGCAGCAACCTTGGTGAACCCTTAAGAAAACATTGTTTGTTTTGACAGCAAGTAATAAATGAGCTACTTTTGATCTGCATAAAATCCCATAAACCAAATTCAACTATTTGCTTAATAAGGACATATATACTTCTCTACTTCATTCTATCTCCTCTTATGTTTAGTGCTTGCTTGGGGACAAGCAAGTTTTAAGTTTGGTGTTCTGATGACAAGTCATCTTAGCCTAGTTTCACTAGTCTTTTTCTTTGTTTTTATTTAGTTTTATGCAGTTTCTTGCATTCTAAGTAAGTAATTTGGAATGGATATGCATGGTTTCTTTGAATCAAACAACCACCATTTAATTGATGCTAAATAATGAGGTTTAAGCTAAATTTAAAGATTTTTAATGATATATAAACCTTGTGAATTTGGTGATACTTTGATTGGTTGTTTTGATTAATTGTAGGTGAAGAAATGAAGAAAATAAGAAAGCGTTGCCTAAGAAGCGTGGCACAAGAAAAAGAAGAAGTGTGGCAAAGAAAAGTGGAAAGCGTGGCACATGGAACGAGGAAGCATTCTCTCAGGGAAGCAACAATGAACCAAGGAGCCAAGCTTCAATGCTCTGCTCCCCTTGAGAGCGGAGCACAAATTGAAGCTAAGAAACAAGGAAAGGAAAAGCAATGCTCCACTCTCCTTGGGAGCATTATCGGGCTCTCATCAAAAACAATTCCAAGGAAATGTGTGCCAAATATTCTCTCCAAGATTCGAACCCATGAGCAAAGGGGAGAGTGGGAAGCGTTACTCACAAGAAAAATAAATCAAAAATTGGCCAAAAGCATCCTCCAAGGTTCGAACCAAGCACCTCAAGGAAAGGAGGAGAGAGAAGCGCTACTTCCTCCACAAAGAAAAGAAGGCAGCGTGCATTCCTCAAGTGTCGAACCAAGGACCTTTCCTTGGAGGAGCCAATGCTCCGCTCACAAGGAGAGCAGAGCGCTGAAGCTTGGCACACACAAGCATGCTTGACATGGTCATGGAGCTTGTTGCACGCATCATGACACGGTCCAGGGAAGCAAGGAGCGCGCAAGACACACACAAACCAATGCTCCGCTCCCCACATGAGCGGAGCATTCCCCTGATGCTTCTTCCAGCCTTGGACGCAACAAAGGATCCCCACACAAGGCTCCAATGCTCTACTCCCCACATGAGCAGAGCATCCTCCTGGGAGCAATTTTCACATGGGCTGAAAAATTCAATAAAAAATCCAATTAAATTCATATCTTCACCAAATTAAAAAGCCCACCCAAATTCTAAAATCCAATAATAGAAAGTGTATAAATAGGAGCTAGTTTGATTTAATTAGGACCTCTAGACTTTACTTTGATTTTTTCTTTGAACTTTCATTTTCATTTTGAGCTTGTACTTTTGAATTTAGATCTTAGAGAATTGGGAAGGAGAATTGATCTCTCTTCTTCCTGGTTCTTGCTTGAGCACTCTTTATTTTTCTTGCTTTTGATCTTGGGTGGAGAATTGAAGAACTTCTGTTTCAATCTCACCTTGAGATCTCTGGTTTACTTTTCTGCATAATTTAATTTCCATTTCTGTTTACTGCATCTTCTTCTACACTTGCTGCAATTTACTTTTCTTTACTTCTTTTGCAATTGCTCTTGTTGGATCAAGGAAGGATTTGAGATCAAGACTTGTTTTCTAGTCTCTTCCACTCCTGAGATTTTCTCAAGCAATTAAGCATCTGTCACTTTCTGTTTTAATTTCTCAAGCATTTCTACTTTTCTGTTAAGATCTACTTTACTTCAATTCACCTTCTACTCTTCTGTTTAATTGCAATTCACTTGTTCTCGTTTAAATTCTGCAATCCCAATTTCCAATTCCTTTTATAATTCAAGCAATTTACATTTCTTGCACTTTAAGATTCAGCCATTTACATTTCTTGCAATCTAAGTTTCTGCAATTTACATTACTTGTTCTTTAAGATTCAGCACTTTTATTTTCTGTTCTCTTTAATTTACTGCAATTCTTCTTTCTCTCTTTACAATTCATGCAATTTAGTTTCTGCCAAATACAAACTACTCAACCAATACTTGATTCACTTGACTAAATCAACCACTAAACTAAAATTGCTCAATCCTTCAATCCCTGTGGGATCAACCTCACTCATGTGAGTTATTATTACTTGATGCGACCCGGTACACTTGCCGGTGAGTTTTGTGTTGGATCGTTTTCCACACATCAAGTTTTTGCAAAAACTTGATGGTGTTTTTATGAAAAAACGAATTTCCAAACACACAAATACTAACCAGCAAGTGTACCGGGTCGCATCAAGTAGTAAAACTCACTTAGAGTGAGGTCGATCCCACAGAGATTGATAGATCAAGCAACTTTAGTGGGTAATTAGTTTAGTCAAGCTAACATTGAGTGAATTGTGTGAAGTTGATCAACAGAAAGTAAATAGCAAGTCAAATTAAAGTGCAGAAAGTAAAGTGACTGAAACTTAAAGAGCAAGAAATGTAAATTGCAAATACTTAAATGACAAGAAATGTAAATTGCATAAAATGTAATGGGGATTGGGTGCTGGAAATTAAAGAAAGCAATATATCAAAGCTTAGAACAATTGCAAGGAAATTAAAATTGCATGAAAAGTAAATTTAGATCATAGTGGCTCAAATGTAAAGTGCAGAGAAACACACGTGCAGAAAAGTAAATATGAGCAGAAAGTAAAAACTGCAGAGAAGAAAATTGTAGCAGAAAAAGAAATCAACAAGAAAACTTAAATCAATTTTGAAATCTCAAAGAGCACTTAAAAATTTCAATGAAACAGTAAAAAAAAATAGCAAAGCAAAATTGCTTGAGAAAGCTAATCAGAGATGAAATTCAACTTGATTGCAAAATGAAATTGAAGATCTCAAGAAATCAAAGAGACTAGAAAACAAGTCTAGATCTCAATTCCTTCCTTGATCCAACAGCAAACAAATTAAAGAATAAAGACAGATGGAAGCAGTAAATGAAAGCTTTGATTCAAATCACAATTTCTAAAGTTATGCAGAAAAATAACAAGAGAAGTTGCAGATGGAGAATGAAAACAGAATTCCTTCCAATCTCAATCCAAAATTTCAAAACAGAAAAGAAACTAAGAGAGAAAGCAAAATGAAAACTAGAGAGTGCAAAACTCCCTATTGGAGCTAGCCTTCTCAATGGAGCTCACCTCCCCTAACAAAGAGGAAAATGATGCCTTATATAGGCTTTACAAAATAAAAATGAAAATGAAATGAAAAACAAATTACAATTAAATGAAATTACTAATCTAATTGATCCTTGTGCCTTTGAGTTAATGGGCTTTTTAATTTGGTGAAGAATTGATTTGAATTGGATTTTTAATTGAATTTCCAGCCCAAGTGTTGCTCCCAGTGGAATGCTCTACTCTCGTGGGGAGCGGAGCATTGAAGCTTATGTTGGAGCCCTTTGTTGCGTGTGTCTTGTGCGCATCATCCCCCTTGACCGTGTCAAGTTGCGCGCCTCATTTTCCCTTGGCCCGTGTCAAGCTTGCTTGTGTGCGCTAAGGAGTAGCGCTCTGCTCTCCTTGTGAGCGGAGCATTGGTGCTTCCAAGGGGAGGTCCCAAGTTCGAAACTTGCTGGGAGCACTTCTCCATGCTATGTTCCTCATTTTTTTCTTAGTGAAGCACGACAATGCTCTCCAAGAGAGCGGAGCTTTGCTTTGGAGTGAGGCTCCAACTTCGAGCCTTGGTGGAAGCATTGTCTGATTTTTTTGCTTATTTTTTGCCCTTAAAAATGCATTTCACTCGTGCCTCAATTTCATGCCAAATATAGATTTCCATACATTGTTGGAAAGCTCTGAATGTCAGCTTTCCAACGCAACTGGAAGCACATCAATCGGACATCTGTAGCTCAAGTTATTGCCCTTTGAAGGAGGCATGGTCATGTTGTGAGCGCCCAGATTTTAACTTAGCGAAAATTTTGCTTCCAAGTTCATCTTTGCATCACAATAATGCTCCACTCTTGGCATGAGCGGAGCTTTGTGTGCTGATTGCCAATTTTCCTTTAATTTGGTCATGGGCCATGCTTTTAAAACCGTGGCCTAAGGCTCCAAAGTGTGCTCCAACTTCAAAGTGTACCCCAAAGCTCTTTTTTTCTCCTTTTTAGTTTATTTTGTGCTTTTTGCTTCTTTTTCTTCTTATTTCCTACAAAATTTATAAAATCAAAAGATCAAGGAAATGTACCATTTAAGTACAAAAGCATTCATTATTCAAGCACAAATCATAAATTTCTTGTATGGATAAGCATAGAAAAACATGACATGGTGACATGTCATCACAACACCAAACTTAAACCTTGCTTGTCCTCAAGCAAGAAAAGAATCATGCAATAAAGATTGACAATCCAAGGTAAGAAGAATAGCAACTCAATGTTCATGGTTAGCTAGTTTTCTAAGCATGCTACAATCACAAAAGAGATGTAAATGATTGATGCTTCTATCTAGCTCAATTTATGAAATCTTTCTCTTATATTTCTTCCTTGAAACAAGCTTTTGATTTTCATATTAGCTTCTCCTTTTGGGTGCTTTGCCCCATGAGTTGATAACAAATCTACGACTTCTAAATGCTTTGTTTTCAAGTATTACCACTTGATACATAAGCACCACAAGCATTTAATTAGAGGACTTCATTAAGCTCATTTTTCTTTTCTTTTCTTTGACTCTCTAATCATTGATGCTCAGAACCTTGAGCTTTTGCACTTGAGCCTAGCCTTGACTTCTAAGTGTTTTATTTTCAAGCATTTGGCTTGATACATAAACACCACAAGTACTTAACAAATAAATTGCCATTGGTACTCAGAGCCTTCAGCTTTCTCATTCTTTCCCTTTTTCTTTTCTTGCTCTTTTTTTTGCTTTTTACTTTCTTCAAGGTTTTCATGATTTCAAAAGATTTCATAAAATGTCCTAGATGAAAACTTCAATTAAATAAAATCTAATGCAATTGAGCAACAATTAATCATACTAGCTTTCCAATACTGCACATGCTAAAATCTTCTTTAATGACCTTGTTTGTTTATGATCATAATGCTTTATTGCTTTTGAACTCACAAAAGTCAAGTTGGTAGTCACAATGCCACATCAACATGTTACAAATCAAGATTCAAGCTATGTTTTATTCATAGACACATGTAAACAGAAAAGATGAAGACAATCATGCAATTTAAGTGCTGGAAGCAAATGAGAGGAAAAGGAACTCTACAACCTTGTAGTTCATCTTCATTATTGTTGTCCTTTTTCCTCTATTCTTCCTCTTTCCCTTGCCAAACTCAGAATGCTTGCTCATCCTCAAGCTACAATTAGAACAATGGCTATGGGGCTAAGATGGATCATGAATGTCTTACATAATGAAATATTAGTAGCACATGTGTTTTAAGCAAGTAAAATTAAAGATAACAATCAAGGCACAAGAGACAGAGACATTTTGATTGCATAGATAAGAATGTGTGAACAATACATTGCATAAAAGATAAGTGGCACACCAAACATAGTGTGACACTTTCACTTGGAATTAATGCAAGTATCTTGTAAGAATTGGAACCAAATTTTGTTGCATAGCAACACCAAACTTAGAATGCAATCATATGTCAATTTATTTGAATTAAAACTAAGCAAGTGAAACTGTTATTTGTTAAGTACAATCACCAAGCCAAGAATCTGTCATGAATAAAGCTCTCTTGGTAATGTATTAACAAACACAGTAAATAAGCAAACTAAAATGAAAGCATTTAAAAGCAGAAAAATGACTAAAGAAAGTAGAATGAAAAAGTGTCAAATTAAAAGAGAAAATTAAAACTGCAGAGGCATTATGATTATGCAGACAAGTAGTGTTGCTTGAATGAATTGCATAGAAAATAAGTGGCACACCAAACTTAGAATCTTGGTGTGTCACTTTCATTTTTGATTTGATGCAATCATCCAAAAAGATTGAAAACAATTTGTTGCAAGGCAACACCAAACTTAGAATGTAACCATATGCCATTTTATTGAATTTAAACAAAGTAAAGAAAGAAAACAAAGCATAGAAGAGAAATGTTACCTACTGTTGGCATGTTGTTCTTTACTTTCTTCCTCTTCTTCCAGTTTGTTAAGAGGAATGACCTCAAGGGAGGAGAAGATTCAGCTATTGCCCCCTGTCTTGGTCTCTCCTCAGCAAGCTTTCTTTTGTTAATGGCTTGATTGAGCTTGCTTGCTGGATCAGGGGTTGGATTGCTTGTGGTTGACCCTCTATTCTTCATAAATATTGTCCTTGGTAGCTTGGTCACAATCTTCTTCTTGGTGCTTTTGTTAATTGCCTTCACTTCCTTGAATCCAAGCCTTGGTGGTTGTGTGATTGTTGGAGTCTTGTCTTCATCAAGAGTTTCTTGCAATAGTGGTTCAATGAGCTCTTCCTTTGTGCACTTCTCTACTTCACTTGAGTGTGAATTCTCTTGAGTATCTTCCTCCATTTCTTCTTCATGAACTTCCATTAATTCCTTTGGGAGGGAAGTTTTATGTTCCTCTATCACCTCAATTAGCTTCTGTGAATATGAAGCCACAAATTCAAACACCTCCATAACCTCCTTTTCTCTTGAAATTTCACTTGACACAGAGGCTTCCTCATCTTGCTTTTCCACTTCCTCACCCATAAATTGGTCTTCATCCTCACTGTTTGATGGTTTTAAGTTCCTCCTTGTTTGCTCTAAGGGCCCATTCATCTTCTTGAGGATGATTTCTTTCCAGGATTGGGGTTGTGTGTATCTTTCCACGAGTTTTCTATGTATTTCAATGGCTTGAAGGTAATCCTCATCTGTTGGTTCAAGAGACGAAGGTTGAGAGTAATTTTAGTGACATGGATGTGTTGTGGTGAAGTTGTGTTGAGGGGTGTGGAATGAGTTGTGTGATTGATGGGGTGACTTGTATGGATTTTAGAGGAAACTTTGTGTTGAGGCATAATCAAGTGATGAAGAGCTTTCAAATGAGAAACTGGGACGTGAGGGTGGATGCTCTTTCATTCCTTGGTGATACTCCCATCTACCATGAGGAAAATGATATGAATCATTTTGTGGTGGTGGTTGGTATCCCATATGATTCTCTTGCTCATCTTGTGTCTCTGAAGCAAATCTCCATGGATTGGAGTGCTTAGAATTTGTATTTTCTTGGTGATATTCCCAGCCACCATTAGATATTGGTGATGGTGGATAATATCCCATGAAATTTGTTTGATCATAAGATGAGTTGAACTCCATTTGAATTTTGGAAAACACAACACCAAGGAAAATTGAAATTACTCATATCAGAGATGAGAATTTCTTAGTGAGGTAAAAACTCAAATACCTTGGTTTTAATTTAAAACGGAAAACAAAAATAAGGAAAATGCTTGATCTAGACTTCTCACCCACTTAATCATTGTCAATCTAATTCAATCCCCGGCAACGGCACCAAAAACTTGATGTGTGGAAAATGATCCAACACAAAACTCACCGGCAAGTGTACCGGGTCGCATCAAGTAATAATAACTCACATGAGTGAGGTCGATCCCACAAGGATTGAAGGATTGAGCAATTTTAGTTTAGTGGTTGATTTAGTCAAGCGAATCAAGTATTGGTTGAGTAGTTTGTATTTGGCAGAAACTAAATTGCATGAATTGTAAAGAGAGAAAGAAGAATTGCAGTAAATTAAAGAGAACAGAAAATAAAAATGCTGAATCTTAAAGAACAAGTAATGTAAATTGCAGAAACTTAGATTGCAAGAAATGTAAATGGCTGAATCTTAAAGTGCAAGAAATATAAATTGCTTGAATTATAAAAGGAATTTTGAATTGGGATTGCAGAATTTAAACGAGAACAAGTGAATTGCAATTAAACAGAAGAGTAGAAGGTGAATTGAAGTAAAGTAGATATTAACAGAAAAGTAGAAATGCTTGAGAAATTAAAACAGAAAGTGACAGATGCTTAATTGCAGCAATTTAAAAGAAGGTTGAAAATCTCAGGAGTGGAAGAGACTAGAAAACAAGTCTAGATCTCAAATCTTTCCTTGATCCAACAAGAGCAATTGCAAAAGAAGTAAAGAAAAGTAAATTGCAGCAAGTGTAGAAGAAGATGCAGTAAACAGAAATGGAAATTGAATTATGCAGAAAAGTAAACCAGAGATCTCAAGGTGAGATTGAAATAGAAGTTCTTCAATTCTCCACCCAAGATCAAAAGCAAGAAAAATAAAGAGTGCTCAAGCAAGAACCAGGAAGAAGAGAGATCAATTCTCCTTCCCAATTCTCTATGATCTAAATTCAAAAGTACAAGCTCAAAATGAAAATGAAAGTTCAAAGAAAAAATCAAAGTAAAGTCTAGAGGTCCTAATTAAATCAAACTAGCTCCTATTTATACACTTTCTATTCTTGGATTTTAGAATTTGGGTGAGCTTTTTAATTTGGTGAAGATTTGAATTTAATTGGATTTTTGATTGAATTTTCAGCCCATGTGAAAATTACTCCCAGGAGGATGCTCTACTCATGTGGGAAGCAGAGCATTGGAGCCTTGTGTGGGGATCTTTTGTTGCGTCCAAGGCTGGAAGAAGCATCAGGGGAATGCTCCGCTCATGTGGGGAGCGGAGCATTGGCTTGTGTGTGTCTTGCGCTCTCCTTGCTTCCCTGGACCGTGTCATGATGCGTGCAACAAGCTCCCTGGCCGTGTCAAGCATGCTTGTGTGTGCCAAGCTTCAGCGCTCTGCTCTCCTTGTGAGCGGAGCATTGGCTCCTCCAAGGAAAGGTCCTTGGTTCGACACTTGAGGAATGCACGCTGCCTTCTTTTCTTTGTGGAGGAAGTAGCGCTTCTCTCTCCTCCTTTCCTTGAGGTGCTTGGTTCGAACCTTAGAGGATGCTTTTGGCCAATTTTTGGTTTATTTTTCTTGTGAGTAGCGCTCCCCACTCTCCCCTTTGCTCATGGGTTCGAATCTTGAAGAGAACATTTGGCACACATTTTCTTGGAATTGTTTTTTATGAGAGCCCGATAATGCTCCCAAGGAGAGCGGAGCATTGCTTTTCCTTTCCTTGTTTCTTGGCTTCAATTTGTGCTCCGCTCTCAAGGGGAGCAGAGCATTGAAGCTTGGCTCCTTGGTCCATTGTTGCTTCCCTGAGAGAATGCTTCCTCCTTCCATGTGCCACGCTTTCCACTTTTCTTTGCCACACTTCTTCTTTTTCTTGGGCCACGCTTCTTAGGCAACGCTTTCTTATTTTCTTCATTTCTTCACCTACAATTAATCAAAACAACCAATCAAAGTATCACCAAATTCACAAGGTTTATATATCATTAAAAATCTATTAAATTTAGCTTAAACCTCATTATTTAGCATCAATTAAATGGTGGTTGTTTGATTCAAAGAAACCATGCATTTTCATTCCAAATTACTTACTTAGAATGCAAGAAAGTGCATAAAACTAAATAAAAACAAAGAAAAAGACTAGTGAAACTAGGCTAAGATGGCTTGTCATCATGTATTCCTTCCAGGAGATTGATTGAATTCCTGCAAGTTATTGGAAGTTGCTCGTTCTCCAAGCACTTGAGAGATTGTTAGCATGCATGTATATTTGTAGGCTTTTGAACTTAGATTGGTGTGTGAACACCAAACTTAGTTTCTTGCCTTATGCAGCAAATTGAATCTATGTAGACAACATCAAGTACTTTTATTTAAGAAAGTAAACTATGAACCATAAAACAACTATGAACTAGATAACAGACTAAAAACTAGAAAACAAACACTTTTGAGTAATTTCTCTGATTGTTTGGAGCTGATAACTAGTTATGCTGAGGGTGCAATGTGTTCTTAATGTAATCCATGGTGGAACACCAAACTTAGATTTACACATTCACTCTTAAATTTCTTTGCTGTGAAACACCAAACTTAGCTCCTTGCAATACAGAGAATCTACCTTTTTTTATTGAACTTAACTAGGGAAAGGAAAGCTACCTTTGGTTGGGTTGCCTCCCAACAAGCGCTCTTTTATCGTCATTAGCTTGACGGTTGGTTTGCTGTTAGGGCGAATTGTAATGCCTGAGATCCTCTCCTCTCACTATAAAATTGTCCCCATTTGATTCCTTGATAATTTCCAAATGCTCTAGGGAAAGGACCTTTCTGATTGTGAACACTTGAGGTAACTGAGATGAAATGGTTGGAAGATGGGGTGGGATTTGTAGATGGTGGATTGATATCACTTTGTCTCCAGGGGAGAAACCTTCTGTAGGACCCATCTTGTTTCTCCATCCCCTTAGCAATTTCTTCACAACTCTTTTCTTTTCTTCCATTAGTGCTCCATTGACTCTTGTGTTAGGGAGATCCTTGTTAGCTGCTCTTCCTTATTCTTGTGGCTTCGGCTCTTTCTTGAACTCCATTGGTTGCTTCATCTCTTGAGATTCTTGTTTATCCATCAAGGAAAGCTCCAGATGCTTGCCTGGTGGTTCATTGCTATTCTCCTTCAGAGAGCTCTCACTGTATTCTTCCTTTAATTTCTTGCTCTCTTGCTCAGGTTCATGCACAGGCTTGAAGGCCTGGAAAGTGAGCTGCTCATCATGTATTCTCAATATCAACTCTCCTTGTTCTACATCAATGAGTGCTCGACTAGTAGCTAGAAATGGTCTCCCTAGAATAATGGGATGGAGGTAACTTTTCTCCATGTCCAGAATAACAAAGTCAGTTGGGAGGAAGTAGTTTCCTACTTTCACCAATACATTTTCGATTACTCCTTCGGCCTGCTTCTGAGTTTTATCTGCCAATTGGATGATTACATCCATGGATCTCAGCTCATTGATTTGCAACTTCTTCATAATTGATGAGGCATCACATTTATGCTAGCCCCTAGATCACAAAATCTTCTGTTAATTTTTGTCTCTCCTATGGCACAAGGAATATGAAAACTCCCTGGATCTTTTTTCTTCAAGAGTACGTCCTTTTGAATGAGAGCACTGCATTCCTTGTTCATCACCACTATTTGGCCACCCTTCAGATTGCTCTTCCTAGCTAGTAGCTCCTTCATCCACTTGATACAAGTAGGCATCTATTTGAGGATTTGGAGGAAGGGAATGTTGACATGAAGAGTCTTAAATTCATCCAAAAATTTAGTGTATGTTCTCCTTTTCTCACTGTCCTTGAGTCTCTCTGGGAATGGTGCTTGTGGCACATATGGTTGCAGGGTTTTTTTTTCTTTTGATTCTCTCTCTTGGGCAGGATCAGTCTTTTGCTCAATCTCTTCTTTCCTTTCTTCTGAAACTCTTAGATTATGTGCTGTAGGATTGCTAACTTCCTGTCTCCAAACCTCCTCACTTGCTAGGCTTACTGCTTTACATTCTTCCCATTTCATATTTTGTGTTCCTCCTCTTGGATTCTTCTCAGTGTCACTTGGGAAGCTATCAGTGGATTTGGGGATTTGTTGAGATAGATATCCCACCTGTGACTCAAGATTCTTAAGAACCTCTCCTCGGCTTTTTATACTCCCTCTCACTTCTTTCTTAAATTTTTTTATGTCTTCAAACTCCTTGCAAAGGTTTGTAAGCATAGCTTCCATCTTAACCATTCTGTCATCATCATGTGGTGATGGTTGGTTGGAATTGAGGTGTTGAGCGTGGTCATGGTGGTTTTGGTAAGGTGGCTGTAAGTAAGTGTTTTATGTGGTCTGGTATGGTTTTTAGTTAGAGTGTTGGTGAGTAGAGTTGTTATACTTATTTGGATTATGGGTTCTGTGGTCTTGGCCTTGGCTTTGTTGGTTTCCCCACCCAAAGTTTGGGTGGTTCCTCCAACCAGAGTTGTAGGTTTTAGAATATGGATCATTAGCTTGCCTAGATGAATTTTCAAGGTAATTAGCTTCCTCCCAGTTAACTCCTTCTTCTGTTTCCAACTCTCCTTGAGGTGATGGTTGAGTGTGGATAGCTGCAGCTTGATTCTTCTCCATTTGCTTGGTCAATTTAGCCAGTTGCTTGGTGATCATCTTATTCTGGGTCAGGATTGCATCCATTTGGTTCAATTCTAGGACTCCCCTGTTGTTGCTTCTGTCTGAGGCATAGAAATACTCATTGTCAGCCACTATCTCTATAACATCAATGGCTTCTTCAATGGTCTTCTTCTTGTTAAGGAAACCTCCAGATGAATGGTCTACAACTTTCTTTGATTCACAATTCAGCCCTTCATAGAAGATATGAAGTTGCACCCACTCATTAAACATATCAGGGGGGCATTTCCTTGTCAAATCCTTGAATCTCTCTCAAGCTTCATAAATAGTCTCACCATCTTGCTGTCTGAATGTCTGCACTTCAGTTCTCAGCCTGTTAACATTTTGTGGAGGGTAGAACCTTGTTAAGAATCTATTCACCACATCCTCCCAGGTTGTCAAGCTTTCCTTGGGAAATGATTCCAGCTATTTTGATGCTTTGTTCCTCAAGGAAAATGGAAACAGTAGCAATCTATAGGTGTCAGGATGAACACCATTAGATTTAACTGTGTCACATATCCTTTGGAATTTAGTGAGATGCTCATTAGGATCCTCTTGGGCACTTCCTCCAAAAGAACAGCTGTTCTAGACTAGAGTTATGAGCTGAGGCTTCAATTCGAAGTTATTAGCATTGATAGTTGGCTTTTGAATGCTACTACCACAGTTTTCTGAGTTTGAATTGATGTATGAGCCTAGAACTCTCCTTTCTTGTCCAGCAGGGTTGGCTCCACCTCTTCTGGCATGGTTATTCACCTCTCCTTCATGATGGTTTTTTCATATCATCCTCCATGGTTATATCCAAATCTTCCTCCTCTTCTTCTGCACCAACAGCCCTCTTTCCTCTTGCTTCCCTCCTTAATCTCAGGAAGGTTCTTTTCGGTTCATTATCAAATGAGGTTGAGGCCTCTCTTCTACCTGTCATATAATGAACAAGTACAAGAAGCAGCAAATGCAAAGTCCACTAAAACATAGTATAGTTAGCTTGGTTAGAGCAATTTATGAAATGGTTAGTGGGTTAGTTTGCTGGAAAGTAAATGAGAATGAAGAAATTAAAAAGAAATAACTAAAATTGCAGAAAAATTAAAATGAACAGCTGAAATTAAAATTCAATTAATCAAAAGAAAAGAAAAGTGCTCAATCTAGTTATCCTCCAATTTAATAATTGTCAATACAAAACCAATCCCCGGCAACGGCGCCATAAACTTGATTCACGAAAATTTGCCTCTCAACAAATTCCTACCAGCAAGTGTACCAGATTGTCGTCAAGTAAAAACTCACTGTAGAGTGAGGTCAAATCCCACAGGGATTGGTTGGTTGATCAATGTTAATTGGAGAATTGTTCTAGTTGAGCGAAATCAGATTTGGTTGAGAATTGCAGAAAGTAAAATTGGCGGGAAACATAAATTGCAAGAAATTAAATGACAGAAATTAAATTGCTAAAATTAAATGACAGAAGCTTAAATTGCAAGAAATTAAATGGGAATGGGGAATTAGCATGAAATTAAAGAACAGAATGTAAAAAAATGGGTAAGATCAGAGTAGGGAATTCATTGGGTTTTGGGAGATATTGAACTCTCCAGATCAAATCATTTTCACCTCTTCCTCAATCAATGCATTCATTGACATTGTTTGGTAATCTTAGAAGATTGGATCCCAATGTCTTGGCTCACCAATCTCTCTAAGCATGAACAATTGCCCAATGTCTTGATTTAATTTCTCATGGGAAGAGTTAAAGTTCGATCACAGACTATACCACACAAATTCATAGATCAAAGTATTGGTAGGATTACATGTCACTATATCCATCCAATCCCCAATCTAATCCAATGTGAGAAAGCAATTCTAGCATGAATTCTTCATCCCTCTCTCAAGGATCCGAAGAATTCTAATTATGGATAGCTTCTCTCTCAAGACAACTATCTAATTAAATTAAGACCGAAAGCTTTCTAACAAAAATCAAGAGAAAAGAAAGAAAAAGAAGATAAAAACTACTATTGATCCATTGAATTACAATAGAGCTCCCTCACCCAATGAAAGGGGTTTATTTGTTCATAGCTCTCAAAATGGAAATTGAAATTGAAAGATACATTCTGAATTGAAAGAAAATTGCAGAAAACTAATTCTGGCAAAAAGTAAGTGAAGTAAAAAGGTCCCCTCTAACTTAAATTCTAAGCTATTTATACACTTTCTTCCATTGTTCTTCAATCTCTGAATTGGGATTTTGGCCTTGATGGAATTGGGTTAAAAATGGCTCCAGTTGGTTTCCCTTGCTGTTGAGAAGAGATCTGTTTGAATTTGCAAGCTCTGATGCTCGATGTTGGAGTCAACGTTTGATGGCCAACGTTGACTAAAACGCCTTTCAGAAGAAAACCAGAAAAACCAGATACTTTGCTATCATCACGCTTAAGCGTGAAGTCTGTGATTTTGCTTATTCACGCGTATGCGTACACCACGCTTACACATGCATTGCCCTTTTTCCCATCCACGCGTACGCGTCACTGACGCGTGCGCATCGATTCAAGTTTCTCAAGTCCAAATTCTGGGCTCCTCGTCGCGGACGTTGGAGTCAACGTTTAAGGCAACGTTGGACCTCCAACGTTCGTTTGTTGACGCGTACGCGTGAACCACGCGTACGCGTGGATGGTCAATTTTTCTATTCCACGCGTGCGCGTGACTCACGCTTGCGCGTGACTCACGCTTGGGCGTGGATACAGAAATTTTGCTCTTTCACGCGTACGCGTCATCGACGCGTGTGCGTCACTCAAAATTTATTTAGCTCCAGAATTGAACTTTTTATCACCACGTTGGGGGTAACGTTGGATATCGAACGCTCCCTCCAATGTGAGCATTAGTAAATCATGCAGAGACTTGCTCTGCCTCTCTTCCAACATTGGAGGCAACGTTGGCTGTCCAACTTGGCCACCAACGTTGCTTCTTCTTAATCTTTTCCATGCTCCTTCTTCAACTTCTTTCCATGCCTTCCTTCACCTGTCATCAACCAATATATGCATCAAAGCCTTGCTAAATTCATGAGAATTCTCATCATTCTTAGCACACAAGTAATTATAGCATAATTCTCATGAAATTGCATCAAATTAATCATAGTTGGATGAATCTAGGTATGCATGAATTTCTACCCAATTTGCTTACTTATAATTCAAGAAAGTGCATAAAACCTATTAAAAACAAAGAAAAAGGCTAGTAAAACTAGCCTAAGATGCCCTGGGATTAGGTAATAACCCTCAGCTATCACTACTCCTCCTTCTCCTTTCGGCATAAAACGAATCG
This sequence comes from Arachis hypogaea, assembly GCF_003086295.3. Classification (NCBI taxonomy): domain Eukaryota; kingdom Viridiplantae; phylum Streptophyta; class Magnoliopsida; order Fabales; family Fabaceae; genus Arachis; species Arachis hypogaea. The sequence goes on from NC_092055.1 coordinate 50,495,666, forward strand.
ATCGCTCAAAGCAATCCAACAATACCCGATTCTTTGACAACCAATCAAATCTCAAAATCATCTCCAACCCAACCATTGGCAAACAGATTAAATCATGAACAAATTCTCTATCCTTAATCTTGAAAGATACTTCCCTACAACCTGATCTAGTCACAACTGTCTGATACGGGATATGCACATGCATATCAAAAGCTAATTTTGACATTTTCAACCCTAGTTCCTCAACTTTATCAAATAAAATAAACAAATGCGAGGGTCCAGTATCATACAATGCAACCAATGTTCTCTCACCAAATAAACAGTTACCTCTCATAAAAGGATCCGCCTTAGCAACATCACTGGCGTTCACAACAAACACTCGGCCTTGTTGATTCTGACCCGCATTCAAATTCCTCCCACGAGGGCAATCCTTCGCCATGTGTCCAGGCAATCCACATGTAAAGCATCCACCTATACCTAGCTTGCACCAATAATAAGGATGAAAATTCCCACAATGGTTACAAATTGAATTTGGAGAAGTTTTACTCTGATTACCTCTCCCTCTCGCCAGGTGGTACTGATAATAGTTGTTTCTTCTAAAGCTCCCTTGACCTTGAGGGTATTGAGGTGCACGTCCATCCCTCTTGAAATTCTGACCCCTCAGCTAAAAGTACTTTTCTCGGCCTCTGTTGTTGTTTCATCCTCGGGTATCTCTTGCCAATGCCACTTTCTTAGCACACTGTTCAACCACTCGGACCTTGTTCACCAACTCAAAAAATACCTGAATCTCCAAAGGAGCTACAGCCGTCAAAATGTTGTCCCTCAAGCCTCCTTGCTATTTTATACACTTCCAGCTCTCATAGGACTCAGAAGTACCTTGACATACCCTAGAGAACCTACAGAGCTCCTCGAACTAACTAGTGTAATCGACAACGGACATTGAGCCTTGCTTCAGCTTCATAAGCTCCAACTCCCTAGCCTCTCTCACGGATTCCAAAAAATACTTCCTATAGAAAGCCACTTGAAATACATCCCAAGGAATCTCTGGATTCAGAAGTCGTAGCAACTGACACTCTCTCTGTCACCAGTATTGAGCTTCCCCCATCAGCTGATAAGTTGTAAACTCTACAAATTGATTGGAAGGAACATCTTGAGTGTGTAGGGCACACTCTATAGCTCGGAACCAGTTGTCAGCATCAGTAGGGTTGGTTGACCCTCTAAAAGTAGGTGGATGAACTTTCAGAAACGAAGCCAAAGTCATCGAAGCACCACCCAAGTTGTTACCATCTCCTTCTCCATTTTCATTTCCATTTCCATTACCATTCCCAGCTGGTTGACCCACCCTTTCCAAGGCCTGCATAGTCGTATCAGCGTTGGCTTGCATAGTATTTGCCAAATTGGTCATTGCCGCCATGAACTCGGCATGGTTGTTGGCCGATTGGTCATTCTCAGTTCCTCCCTGTGTACACGTATGACCTCGTCTGTGAGTAGCCATTAGGGTTTCTGTCTACACCAAACAGTCAATATCAAGATGATGAGTCCCAATATCAAAAGCCTAGTGGTTTAATTATCCTAAAAAGGCACTCACAAACAAGCATGCTATGCAATATCAAGTAGATAACCTAAATAGCATGAAAGAAAAAGACACAGAGTATGCAATGAAGCACAATCGATCCATCCCTCAGGCTCACGAGAATGAACTGCTCTGATACCACTAAATATAACACTTTAATTACCCTAAGCCTTACCTCATGCCGTAAAGCAAAGTATAATTAAAGGTCACGACAATTCTAAGGCTTATACAATAATATATATATATATATAGAGAGAGAGAGAGAAGAGATAGTAAGTCTAGAAGCCCGATAAAAAAATAAGCTCAAAAATGGAGTTACAAAAGCACGAATGTTCACATGAAGCTACAAGCATAAAGGTACAAGATATAGATACAAGATAATACGACATATGTAGATATATGAGTACAATAGTCATAAGTACTAGCCTCAGCCCACAACGTTTAGGCCGACTAGTATATACAGACATAACAGAGTTCTGAAAGTTAAAACGACATATACAATATCTCTCTCAAAGTTAGCCTCTATGGAAAAAAATAGATACAAAAGTGAGAGTACTAAAACAAACTATTCAAAAGGAATCCAAAAAATGATAAGATCTTCCGCTCTGTCACCACCACGCAACTCACCAAGGTGGGTTATAACCTGCATCTGAAAAACAAATATAGAATATGGTATGAGAACCGGAGGTTTTTAGTATGGTAACAGTGCCTAGTAATGTAAGATATAAGATTTTGGGATGCCAGAGGCAATCCTAGAACTTCACATCGAGCATAAGATTCAACTTATAAAACAGTTAAATAAATCCTTAAACATGTCATCTAAGTTAGGGGATTTCTAGTCTAACATTTTGCCGCTGTCCCACAGCCTTCACTAGCCTAACCTCCATGTGATCCCATTTCCAGCGCCTTCCGAACCTCCTCAATCCCAGCAGAAAACCCAAGTAATAGCAATACAAGTAAAACACAAGTATAATCATGTATATCAAGTAATTCAAGAAGCAATTAAGCATGTTATACAATTAGGTAAACAATGCAAGTTGGCAAAGCAAGCAAACATATAGATTATGCACATGATGAATGCCTTTTGGTCACAATATAAGTGGGATCACATTGTCGGTTCAACTGTCAACCCGCCGCTGTGCCACCGTGCAGTCGCGTGGCTGCCGACCCAACCTTCTCTCACCGCTGTCGACCGTTCCCTTCTACTCTACAGTGCATGAAACCCCAAATCCCTCATTCACGATGTGCATAACCTACCCCTGTTCTCTGCTCCCCCGTGTGCATTTGTGCCGTCTTTAAGTCGCGTGGCTGTCCAAACATCCTCCTCTCACTACTGTTGACCGTTCCTCTTTCCTACACCGTGCGTAAATCTGAGTTATCGTGACCTCTCCCTGTCACTGGTTTGTTCTTCCACGTTGCTCTTTCTTTCTTGTTTTCACTCTTGATTAATTTCAAAAATTAAATCATATTTCCTCAAGATTTGTATATGTCTTCTCATCGACATCGCTAAGTCGTGCTCGGAGCTATTGATGTCGTAGTATATGGTTTTTTTTTGTTTAAATTTTTTCTCACTCTAAATCCTGATTTTGGTTCTGCTCTTAAGTTTTTCTACTAATTAAATTGATTGTTTTACTTATTCGAAGAAGAAGAGAAAGCTCAATATCAAATCTTTTTAGTATATTCCATTCAATATCTAAACCAAGTTGTAAATTGCAGTATGAGAATAATTTTTATAAATATTTTTTATAAATTTGTCAGAATCAAGTGATACCCTTTGAGTTTGGAAAGGGGAGCTTAGAAGATAGGTCATGAATCTTGGTTGATATTGAGACTAGTAAGCTTACTCATATTTTTAATGTTGATGATTTCACCAGTGCATTTAATTTGGAGTGGTTTGAGGCTAACAAAACAGAATCTACTTGTGTTGATGTTGTTGGTGTGCTAACATTGGCAAATGCTTGCAAGGACCATAGTCTCCCTATGATAAATTATTACTGTCATTGAATTATTTTACAAGTTGGATATTCAGGTATGTTATTATCCTTTTGATTTGATTATTATATCTCCACTTTTATTTATGATCATTGAATTATTAGAGTAAAATCTGTTATTGTCTACAAGGCCATTATATATTTAACTTTGTTGAACCACTTGCATAATGATCGTGGTTAACATATCATAGTTTGTCTTGCTTCTATTTTAAAAATCTAAAAGGGTAACTAAAGAAATGGTGCCTATCATTTATCTAAAAAGGTTTCTTTTTCCTTTCTTCTTTTTAGAAATTGTTCTGTTTTTGGAGGTTTTGTTTGATTATGTGATTTTGTTAGAGTTCAAAGAAGAATGAGTAGGATTAATGAGAAGAAAGAAAGGTAAACTTGAGTTTTTTCTAAGAATATAATGTTTTTCTTTTTTTGCTTACAAACATTCATTTAAAGTGGAATTAGGTCAATATTTATTCTTGGGCCTCCTATTAACAGCTAATGGTCATTTCTTCTTTGTTATCATTATGGTTTTAATTTTGGCTCAGAATATTCTAGAAGTAGAGAGTCTTTGGTTTTAGAATTTGATTGGCTTTATGTGCAACAGATTAGAAGGACCCATACCTTTTCCTATTCAACTTTTGGTTTCCTTTTGTGATTATTTGTTGTAATATGTTTTATTTTACTGCGGCATTAATTTAAGTATGGTTTTATATGCCTCTTGTATTCCTTAGCAACAATATGGTTCAATCTCTTTAAATAACTTGGTCACTTTTTTTCTGATCTTCTCAATTGATTATGTCACTTGCAGATTAGTTTAAATGAAAAAGGTTTTTGTCTTGAGTTGAGGTACTTTTCGTGATGGCTTCCAGATCAAATAGATGCTTCAATTAGGTTTTGCTATTACCCTTTTATTTTTCTAATTCATTTGATTTATTATATCTTTGGCTTTTCTAATTGATTTAAAGCATTTTGGATGGTTCACAATACTCTATCTAGTATAAAGCATTTCTACCCATGCTAGAATGCTTTGGGAAATATATTTTATTAATATACTTTCTTTAATTATTCAGTTTATTACCTGGTGTGATATTTGTTATTTACAAAGGGGCTTGACTATCTTAATTTTATTTTGACTTTATTAAGATAATCTGATAGATAAAGGCAGTAACTCTTTCTAACTTGTTATACATTAAATTTCTTAGTCATAACAGAATTTTAATCTTGATTGATTCTTATTTTCAAAATTTAGGGGTATATAAATTCTGGCAGTCCTTAGACTATACTAAATAATACATCAAGGATTAAGACCTAACAAGCTCACATATAATACACTAATTTTAGCATGTGTCAAGAGTGAAAAGATGGATTCTGCAATGCAGTTTTTGGAGAAAATGAAGGTAAGCACTTGAAATTCAGGTCCTACAGTAGATAAATACGAAATCTTTTGAAGTTTCTCCTTTTTATATTTTTAGGACAATTCAGAAAAATGCATTCATGAAGATCTATTTCCAGACATCATTACATATTCAACATTGCTCAAGGTTAGATTTCTCATTTATTTATTTGTTTGATCACTTTGCTGTAGTATAGAACCATAAAGCCATCCCTTCAAAAGTGATATTCACTTTATAATGTGTGTAACTCCCAATTAGAGTATTCTTAACTCACCAGTAGTGAACTAAGGGGCTCCAAGGCCACCGTTATTGAGACAACTAGACACGCCTGTATTCCTTTGGCTCTTATTGTGAAAAATATTTTAGGATTTCATCTACAGTAATTTGGTCATGGGCAGGAAAGACTTGTTAGGAGATAGATAAGATGGAGTTGCCTAATAATTAGTTAGTTACAGTTAGGAGACGACGGAAAACTATGGGGGAAATCATTAAAAAGTTTTAAAAGTAAATGGTTTATCTATAGACATGGTTTACTATTAAGACAATATGGCGTTGCTTGATCCATTTAATATTGTTCTCTCAGCTAGTTAGAAAATGCTTAGTTGGTTTGTACTATCTAGATTTATTTTAACGAATGTTATTGTCTACCTATTATATTAATTCAATAGATATTTATGCTCCACACAGTTTACATTGTCTCTTTGCTCATACTCCCAATATGTGTTTTGAACAAAAATATTTACAACACTATCCTGAATTTTTCTATTGGTTTGGGATGGTTCTCCAGTAGCAACTTTCTCAATTTCTCTATGTAAAATATAGGCTTTTGGAGAGGCAAAGGATCTTGCTTCAGAACTCCTTACACTGCAATAATCGATACTTTACTAAAATGTGACTCGATTAAGGGTATGTTGTTATTTTACTACAAGTTTCTTACATTTCTTATTTAATAGAGAATTAGGATAATTTCAGGAATACTTAAAAATATAAATTGATGTTATTTTGAATTAGTATTTGTGAGAAGTGATGATAAATATTAACTAAATTCATGTTTCTGGAATTAATGAGTTATCCTTGTCTCTCAAATTAAGGGGAAAAACTAATCTCAACTTGTAAAACCAATGTATTTCTATTGTGCATTTAGGTGCTTTGTATATTTTTGGAGAAATATTGAAGAAAGTTGGTAGGAATGCCAAGTTAAGACCAAAACCTCATCTATACCTTTCTACAGGGATAATCTTGCCAGTTGCACAGGAAGAAGCTAATCACCTTCTTATGGAAGCAGCACTGAATGCTGGCCAAGTACCACGATGAATTTTACTAGTATTATTGCCATTTTGGTGGAAAAATCTTTCTATTATTAGATGCTTTGTTTTCATATAAAGAGAAAGAACTTGGCAGATAACCTTTGTTCTTTGAATATGTATACCTAGCAGTCAGCATCTTTGTGGGTAAAACTTGTAAAGAAGTGTCTGTCTACAGTTTTAGAACTTTGATGTAGGTAAAACTACGTGTTCTGCTCCTGTTGAAGAATTCTAATATATAGAGTAAATATACACTAATTTTAGATGCTATCCTACAGTTGAGCTAACCTACCGAATTTGAATACATAATCACAGATGCACAATCCCATAGAACTTGCATATTCGTATGAGCAAATATTCCGCTGTAATACATGCTACTATTCTACTAATATACTAGTACATACTTTGCCATAATATCCAATCAATTCTACTGGGTTCTTTCATGATTGTTCAACAGGTAATTTTAATTTTTTTGTTCTCCTCTTAGCAACCTAATATGTAAACATATGTGTTGGCTTGATTTTCTTCTACTGTAACTGAAAATTTTTCTGTAATTGGCAGGTGGCAAGTACTCTTCTAGTATATGCTAACTAGAACTTTGAAGGAAGGGAATGGGATAGGATTGGGCTGATGTAATCTATCTATTATTTATTTATTATTTTTTTATGTTAATGTCTCAAGTTTAATAAATATAATGTAGAAAAAAATATGTTATAGTAAAGAGAAATGGTATAAATCATTTGAGTAGTTAAACAACTTTTCTTTAAGCTCTTGTATGAACTTGCGGCAATTCAAAATTGTCGTATTTTTTAAAAAAAACCTACATAACTCTGCAGCGGTTTTAAAATGGCCGCAGATTTTTTTTTTAAATCTACTGAACAAAATAGCGGTGGTTAATTATCTGATTTGCGGCAGTTGTGCCAACGATTTGTAAAAATCGCCTTAAAATCAAATCTCTACCCCCTAATTCGCGACGTTTCTGGAACCGCCAGTTTTTTGTTTTGTGGCGGTTTAAAACTGCCACAAATTCGTAAAAAAAATCGCCGCAAATTACCGTTTCCTTTGTAGTGAAATTTACATATATATGTATAAAATTATTATTAAAGTATATTTTATCAAAGAATAATTTATTCTAATCTTATAAAAAAAGAAAATATATTTATAAATAGAAAAGAGATTCTCTTAGTCAAGAAACGAAAGTAACTAACATCTTTGTGGAAAATGAAAAATAATATTAAAACTAGCTATTTAGTGGTTTCTTTTGAGGTCAAATTACAACCAACTTGGTGACCAATGTGAGGGATTATAAAGGTAAATCTACGGGATAAAATATTATCCGACAATTAATCGATATTTTTTTTAAAAAAAATCTTTATTCATCTATTATTTTATTAGTCAATTATTAGTTAAAGAAAAATTAAGTCCTTAACAAAACCGATTATAAAATTTGTACGTGACAGAAGATATATATAAAGTTTATTTTAAGGTTGTGAAAATCGAATCAGTCATCAAACCACTTTAACTACTAATTTATTATTTTAACCAGTTCAATCGTGATTCAATCGAAAAAACTGTTTCAAAATAATAAATAAAATATAAATAAATATACTAAAACATAATTATAGAATGATATAAATTTTAAAATATTATTAAAATTAAAAATATTACATAAACCACAATGTTATAATATAAACTTTAAAATATTATTTAAATTAAAAGTATTACAACCAAACATAAAATACCAACAATCATTAAAATCCGCTAAAACTTGCTGCAAATTTGCTTCGTTAAGATCATCACCTTACAATAACAATGCAATAACAATTTTTATTAATCTTAGTACAATAATTTATAATCACTAACCTCTTTGTGATGGTTGTAAAGTCTCTCCTTAATCTCCAAAATATACTTAATATTACAGAATACTGCACTAGGGAAAAAACAAGAATTGTTCTACCTCATCAATCAGTTTTTGCCACTCAGGAATTTCAAACGTTGGAGCTGTATAATAGAATTTAATTGCCAAAGTGTGCCTCTCTTTTTTCTTGTAGTCTAATGAGCTCAATGCAGCATTTGATTTAGTTGGCATGAATGCAATCAGTAGAACTAAAGCAGTCTTTACTACCAAAAGAAATTCACATCAGCAACATACAAACCTTCCTATTAAAGGCAAAGTTTGAAGCATTAATGGTTATGGTTATGATCATTGAGGCAATGAAAATTACAAATGAAGAAACAATCAAGTAATGAAAAGATGTGTACAATCTCCTTCTAAGCTGATAAAATATTCCTTCAGTGTAATCACTTAGTTTATTCAATATTTTCTCAATAAATTAGCACTGGATAATTAAAAATAGAGATGGATTAATGGCAATAGAGTATATAAAAGAATATATTCAACATTTTGGGATAATCTAAAGTAGCCACATCAATTACATTATGGATTAAATCAAAGATGTTATATTTTACATCCTCAAAATATTTCTTCCACTCTTACTGGCTATCAGAATTCATGGGGACTAAATGGAATTAAATCTTTTTTCAAGAAATAAATAAAAAAGAATTCACTTTTAGGAGATTCTATTTCTGGGGTACTACAGATTGACACAGACATAGATCAAAATCTACCACTGATATAATAACACAAAACAATTTAACAATCATAAGGTCAAGAATAACACTATAATAATTTATTAAATTAACAAATTAATAAAATCAATGATGAGCGGATAATTTATACGCTTTTTGGCATAATTTTTACATAGTTTTTAGTATGATCTAGTTAGTTTTTAGTATATTTTTATTAGTTTTTAATAAAAAATCACATTTCTGGACTTTACTATGAGTTTGTGTGTTTTTCTGTGATTTCAGGTATTTTCTGGCTGAAATTAAGGGACTTGAGCAAAAATCAGATTCAGAGGTTGAAGAAGGACTGCAGATGTTGCTGGATTCTGACCTCCCTGTACTCAAAGTGGATTTTCTGGAGCTATAGAACTCCAAATGGCACGCTCTCAATTGCGTTGGAAAGTAGACATCTAGGGCTTTCCAGCAATATATAATAGTCTATACTTTGCTCGATTTTAGACGATGCAAACTGGCGTTCAACACCAGTTCCATGTTGCATTCTGGAGTTAAACGTCAGATACAGGTTGCAAAGTGGAGTTAAACGCCAGAAACAGGTTACAAACTGGCGTTCAAATCCAAGAGAAGTCTCTACACGTGTAAAGCTCAATGCTCAACCCAAGCACACACCAAGTGGGCCCCAGAAGTGGATTTCTGCATCATTTACTCATTTCTGTAAACCCTAGTAACTAGGCTGATATAAATAGGACCTTTTACTATTGTATTAGACATCTTTGATCAGTTTTATGCTATCTTAGACCTTTATGAGGGCTGGCCACTCGGCCATACCTGGACCTTGTTCTTATGTATTTTCAACAATAGAGTTTCTACACACCATAGATTAAGGTATGGAGCTCTGTTGTTCCTCATGAATTAATACAAAGTACTATTGTTTTTCTATTCAATTCAAGCTTATTCCGATTTTAAGATATTCATTCGCACTTCAATATGAATGTGATGATCGTTACAGTCATCATCATTCCCAACTTATGAACGCGTGCCTGACTACCACTTTCGTTCTACCTTAGATTGAGTGAATATCTCTGGGATTCCTTAATCAGAGTCTTCGTGGTATAAGTTAGAATCCATGGATGGCCATTCTTGAGATCCGAAAAGTCTAAACCTTGCCTGTGGTATTCCGTGTAGGATCTAGAAAGGGATGGTTGCGACGAGCTTCAAACTCGCGAGTGCTGGGCGTAATGACAGACGCAAAAGGATCAATGGATCCTATTCCAGTATGATCGAGAACTGACAGATGATTAGCCATGCAGTGACAGCGCATTGGACCATTTTCACTGAGAGGACAGGATGTAGCCATTGACAACGGTGACGCCTAACATACAGCTTACCATAGAAAGGAGTATGAATGATTGGATGAAGACAATAGGAAAGCAGAGGTTCAGGAGGAACACGCATCTTCATACGCTTATCTGAAACTCTCACTAATGAATTACATAAGTACCTCTATCTTTAATTTACGTTTTATTTATATTTTGATTGTATATTTTAATTATCAAATATCCATAACCATATGAATCTGCCTGACTGAGATTTGCAAGATGACCATAGCTTACTTCAAGCCGACAATCTCCGTGGGATCGACCCTTACTCACGTAAGGTTTATTACTTGGACGACCCAGTGCACTTGCTAGTTAGCTGTGCAAAGTTGTGACAAAGAACTAAGATTATGAACGTGCGTATTAAGTTTTTAGTGCCGTTACCAAGGAATGAACCGTCACGATTTCTGCGCACCAAGTTTTTGGCGCCGTTGTCGGGGATTGTTCGAGTTTGGACAACTGACGGTTCATCTTGTTGCTCAGATTAGGTAATTTTATTTTATTTTTAAGCTTTTTATTTCTTATTTTCGAAAATAATACAAAAAAAATTTTCTTTTTCGTTTTTTCCAAAATAATTTTCGAAAATCCAAAAAAATTATAAAATCATAAAATCAAAAATAATTTTTGTGTTTCTTGTTTGAGTCTTGAGTCAAATTTTAAGTTTGGTGTCAATTGCATGTTTTTAAAATTTGTGCATTTTTCGAAAACTCATGCATGTGTTCTTCATGATCTTCAAGTTGTTCTTGACAAGTCTTCTTGTTTGATCTTCATATTTTCTTGTTTTGTGTCTTTTATTGTTTTTCATATGCATTTTTACATTCATAGTGTCTAAACATGAAAAATCTCTAAGTTTGGTGTCTTGCATGTTTTTCTTTTCTTAAAAAAATTTTCAAAAATAAGTCTTGATGTTCATCTTGATCTTCAAAGTGTTCTTGGTGTTCATCTTGACATCCAAAGTGTTCTTGCATGCATTAGTTATTTTGATTCATAATTCTTATGTTTTGTGTCTTTTTTGTGTTTTTCTCTTTCTTCATTAAAAATTCAAAAATAAAAAAAAAATCTTTCCCTTATTTCACTCATAATTTTTGAAAATTTGAGTTGACTTTTTCAAAACTTTTTAAAATTTAGTTGTTTCTTATGAGTCAAATCAAATTTTCAATTTAAAAATTCTATCTTTTTCAAAAATCAAATCTTTTTCATTTTTCTTTTATGATTTTTGAAAATTTCAAATTGATTTTCAACATCTTTTTCTTGTTTTTATTTCATATTTTCGAAATTAATGCTACAATTAATGTGATTGATTCAAAATTTTTAAGTTTGTTACTTGCCTAGTAAGAAAGGTGCAATCTTTAAACTCTAGAATAATACCTTTTTAGTTTCTTGTTAGTCAAGTAATCAACTTTGATTTCAAAAATAAAATCTTTTTAAATTTCTTTTCAAATATTTTTCAAAATAAATGTCAATCACATCTTTTTCAAAATCAATTTCAAAATCTTTTCCAACTTCTTTTCTAACTTCTTATCTTTTCAAAAATTGATTTTCAAATCTTTTTCAATCAACCACTTGACTTTTTGTTTGATTCTTATCTTTTTCAAAACTACCTAACTAATTCTCTCTCTCTAATTTTCGAAAATCCCTTCCCTCTTTTTCAAAATTTCTTTTTAAATTAACTACTTGTTTTTAATTTAATTTAATTTGATTCAATTTTCCTTTCTTAATTTTCGAACTTTAATTTTTATTTTTTATTTTAAATTCAATTTAAAAACAAAAATACTTTTATTTTAATTTATTTAATTTTCGAATTTCTCTTCTCCTCATCTCTTTCTAATTATTTATTCATCTACTAACACCCCTCTTTCACCCAAGAATTCGAACTCATTCCTCTCCCTTGTGTTTGGATTCTTATCTTTTCCCTCCTCCATTATTCTCTTCTTATACTTACATAAGGAATCTCTATACTGTGACATAGAGGATTCCTCTTCTTTTTTGTTTTCTTCTTTTTCATATGAGCAGGAACAAGGATAAGAACATTCTTGTTGAAGCTGACCCTGAACCTGAAAGGACTCTGAAGAGGAAGCGAAGGGAAGCTAAAGCACAACTCTCTGGAGAAAATCTGACAGAAATTTTTGAAAAAGAAGGAGACATGGCCGAAAATAATAACAATGCAAGGAAGATGCTTGGTGACTTTACTGCACCTAATTCCAATTTACATGGAAGAAGCATCTCAATCCCTGCCATTGGAGCAAACAATTTTGAGCTGAAACCTCAATTAGTTTCTCTGATGCAACAGAATTGCAAGTTTTATGGACTTCCATCCGAAGATCCCTTTCAGTTCTTAACTGAATTCTTGCAGATCTGTGATACTGTTAAGACCAATGGGGTTGATCCTGAGGTCTACAGGCTTATGCTTTTTCCATTTGCTATAAGAGACAAAGCTAGAATATGGTTGGACTCTCAACCTAAAGACAGCCTGAACTCTTGGGATAAGCTGGTCATGGCTTTCTTAGCCAAGTTCTTTCCTCCTCAAAAGCTTAGCAAGCTTAGAGTGGATGTTCAAACCTTCAGACAGAAGGAAGGTAAATCCCTCTATGAAGCTTGGGAGAGATACAAGGAACTGACCAAAAAGTGTCCTTCTGACATGCTTTCAGAATGGACCATCCTGGATATATTCTATGATGGTCTGTCTGAATTATCAAAGATGTCATTGGACCATTCTGCAGGTGGATCTATTCACCTAAAGAAAACGCCTGCAGAAGCTCAAGAACTCATTGACATGGTTATAAATAACTAGTTCATGTACACTTCTGAAAGGAATCCTGTGAGTAATGGGACGCCTCAGAGGAAGGTTGTTCTTGAAATTGATACTCTGAATGCCATATTAGCTCAGAACAAAATATTGACTCAACAAGTCAATATAATCTCTCAGAGTCTGAATGAATTGAAGGAATTATCCAACAGTACTAAAGAGGCATCTTCTGAAGAAGAAGCTTATGATCCTGAGAACCCTGCAATAACAGAGGTGAATTACATGGGTGAACCCTATGGAAACACCTATAATCCCTCATGGAAAAATCATCCAAATTTCTCAAGGAAGGATCAACAAAAGCCTCAACAAGGCTTTAATAATGGTGGAAGAAACAGGTTTAGCAATAGCAAACCTTTTCCATCATCCACTCAGCAACAGACAGAGAATTCTGAGTAGAACCCATCTAGCTTAGCAAATATAGTCTCTGATCTATCTAAGGCCACTATGAGTTTCATGAATGAAACAAGGTCCTCCATTAGAAATTTGGAGGCACAAGTGGGCCAGCTGAGTAAAAGAGTCACTGAAACTCCTCCTAGTACTCTCCCAAGCAATACAGAAGAAAATCCAAAGAGAGAATGCAAGGCCATTGATTTAACCATCATGGCCGAACCTACAAGGGAGGAGAAGGACGTGAATCCTAGTGAGGAAGACCTCCTGGGACGTCCAGTGACCAATAAGGAGTTTCCCTTCGAGGAACCAAAGAAATCTGAGGCTCAATTAGAGACCATAGAGATTCCATTAAACCTCCTTCTGCCCTTCATGAGCTCTGATGAATATTCGTCCTCTGAAGAGGATGAAGAAATTACTGAAGAGCAAGTTGCTAAGTACCTTGGTGCAATCATGAAGCTGAATGCCATTATTTGGTAATGAGACTTGGAAAGATGAACCTCCCTTGCTCACCAATGAACTGAATGCATTGGATAGGCAGAAATTACCTCAAAAGAAATAGGATCCTGGCAAATTCTTAATACCCTGTACCATAGGCACCATGACCTTTGAGAAGGCTCTGTGTGACCTGGGGTCAGGAATAAACTTAATGCCACTTTCTGTAATAGAGAAACTTGGGATCTTTGAGGTGCAAGATGCCAGAATCTCATTAGAGATGGCAGACAACTCAAGAAAACAGGTTTATAGACAAGTAGAGGACGTGTTAGTAAAGGTTGAAGGCCTTTACATCCCTGCTGATTTCATAATCCTAGACACTGGTAAGGAAGAGGATGAATCCATCATCCTTGGAAGACCCTTCCTAGCCACAGCAAGAGCTGTGATTGATGTGGACAGAGGAGAACTAGTCCTTCAACTGAATAAGGACAACCTTGTGTTTAAAACTCAAGAATCTCCTTTTGTAACCATGGAGAGGAAGCATGAAAAGCTTCTCTCACTGCAGAGTCAACCAAAGCCCCCACAGTCAAACTCTAAGTTTGGTGTTGGGAGGTCCCAACAATGCTCTGAACATCTGTGAGGCTCCATGAGAGCTCACTGTCAAGCTATTGACGTTAAAGAAGCGCTTGTTGGGAGGCAACCCAATGTTATTTAATTATATCTATTTTATTTTCCTTGTGTTATTTCGTGTTTTATTAGGTTGATGATCATGTGGAGTCACAAAAACTACTAAAAAATCAAAAATAGAATGAAAAATAGCACACCCTAGAGGAGAGCAGTCTGGCGTTTAAACGCCAGAAACAAGCATCTGTCTGGCGTTTAATGCCAGAAACAAGCACCAAGCTGGCATTTAACGCCAGAAACAAGCATCTGCCTGGCGTTAAACGCCAGAAACAGGCTACATTTGGGCGTTTAACGCCAGAAACAAGCAGCAAATTGGCGTTAAACGCCAGGATTGCACAGCAAGGGTGTTTTACACGCCTAATTGGAGCAGGGATGTTAAGTCCTTGACCCCACTTGATCTGTGGACCCCACAGGATCCCTCAGGATCTGTGGACCCCACAGGATCCCTCAGGATCTGTGGATCCCACAGGATCCGCACATCTTCTTCTCTCCTTTTCACACCTTTTCATAACTCTCTTCCCCAAATACCCTTCACCAATCACCTCAATCACTCTTTCCCATCACCTCTTCACCACTTACATCCATCCTCTCTTCCCCATAAACCCCACTTACCTCCAAAATTCAAACTCTTTTCCCTCCCAAACCCAACCCTAATGGCCGAACCCTAAATCCCATCCCACCCCTATATAAACCCCTCTTTCCTTCTTCATTTTCACACAACGTAACCCTCTCTTCTTACCCTTGGCCGAATACACCTTCTCCCTCCATCTCCTCCATTCTTTTTCTTCTTCTCCTTCTTTCTTTCTTCTTTTACTTGGGGATGAGCAAACATTTTAAGTTTGGTGTGGTAAAAGCATAGCTTTTTGTTTTTCCATAACCATTTATGGCACCTAAGGCCAGAGAAACCTCTAGAAAGAGGAAAGGGAAGGCAATTGCTTCCACCTCTGAGTCATGGAAGATGGAGAGATTCATCTCAAAGGTTCATCAAGACCACTTCTATGAAGTTGTGGCTAAGAAGAAAGTGATCCCTTAGGTTCCTTTTAAGCTCAAAAAGAATGAGTATCCGGAGATCCGACATGAGATCCGAAGAAGAGGTTGGAAGTTCTCACCAACCCCATTCAACAAGTCGGGATCTTAATAATTCAAGAGTTCTATGCAAACGCATGGATCACTAGGAACCATGATCAAAGTGTGAACCTGAATCCAAAGCATTGGCTTACCATGGTTCGGGGGAAATACTTAGATTTCAGTCCGGAAAATGTAAGGCTGGCGTTCAACTTGCCAATGATGGAAGAAAATGCACGCCCCTACACAAGAAGGGTCAACTTTGATCAAAGGTTGGACCAAGTCCTCATAGACATATGTGAGGAAGGAGCTCAATGGAAAATTGACTCAAGAGGCAAGCCAGTTCAATTAAGAAGGCATGACCTCAAACCAGTGGCTAGGGGATGGCTATAGTTCATTCAACGCTCAATCATTCCTACTAGTAACTGGTTTGAAGTTACTATAGACCGGGCCATCATGATCCATAGTATCATGATTGGAGAGGAGGTGGAAGTTCATGAGATTATACCTCAAGAACTTTACAAGGTGGCTGACAAGTCCTCCACTTGGGCAAGGTTAGCCTTTCCTCACCTCATATGCCACCTATGCAATTCGGCTGGAATTGACATAGAGGGAGACATCCTCATTGAAGAGGACAAGCCCATCACTAAGAAAATTATGGAGCAAATAAGAGATCATGGACCTCAACAAGAGTATGAGGAAACTCCCCACCATGAAATCCCTGAGATGCCTCAAGGGATGCACCTTCCTCCACAAAACTATTGGGAGCAAATCAACACCTCTCTAGGAGAATTAAGTTCCAACATGGGATAACTAAGGGTGGAGCATCAAGAGCACTCCATCATCCTTCATGAGATTAGAGAAGATCAAAGAGCTATGTGGGAGGAGCAACAAAGGCAAGGAAGAGACATAGAGGAGCTCAAAAGCACCATTGGTTCTTCAAGAAGAGGAAGACGCCACCCTCACTAAGGTGGACTCATTCCTTAATCTCCTTGTCTATTTATTTTACTATTTTTCGTTTATTATGCTTTATGTTTATTTTTGTTTGTGTCTTATTACATGATCACTAGTGTTTAAGTGTCTATGTCTTAAAGCTATGAATGTCCTATGAATCCATTACCTTTCTTAAATGAAAAATGCTTTAATTACAAAAGAACAAGAAGTACATGGTTTCGAATTCATCCTTGAAACTAGTTTAGTTATTTTGATGTGGTGACAATACTTTTTGTTTTCTGAATGAATGCTTGAACAGTGCATATGTCTTTTGAAATTGTTGTTTATGAATGTTAAATATGTTGGCTCTTGAAAGAATGATGAAAAAGGAGACATGTTATTGATAATCTGAAAAATCATAAATTGATTCTTGAAGCAAGAAAAAGCAGTAAATACAAAAGCTTGCGAAAAAAAAAAAGAAAAATGACGAAAAAAAAGAAGAGAAAGAGAAAGAAAAAGCAAGCAGAAAAAGCCAAAAGCTCTTTAAACCAAAAGGCAAGAGCAAAAAGCCAATAGCCCTTAAAACCAAAAGGCAAGGGTAATAAAAAGAATTCAAGGCTTTGAGCATCAGTGGATAGGAGGGCCTAAAGGAATAAAATCCTGGCTTAAGCAGCTAAACCAAGCTGTCCCTAACTATGTGCTTGTGGCGTGAAGGTGTCAAGTGAAAACTTGAGACTGAGCGGTTAAAGTCGAGGTCCAAAGCAAAAAAAAAAAAAAGAAGAAGAGTGTGCTTAAGAACCCTGGACACCTCTAATTGGGAACTCTAGCAAAGCTGAGTCACAATCTTAAAAGGTTCACCCAGTTATGTGTCTGTGGCATTTATGTATCCGATGGTAATACTGGAAAACAAAGTGCTTAGGGCCACGGCCAAGACTCATAAAGTAGCTGTGTTCAAGAATCAACATACTGAACTAGGAGAATCAATAACATTATCTGAATTCTAAGTTCCTATAGATGCCAATCATTCTAAACTTCAAAGGATAAAGTGAGATGCCAAAACTATTCAAGAGGCAAAAAGCTACAAGTCCCGCTCATCTGATTGGAGCTAAGTTTCATTGATATTTTGGAATTCATAGTATGTTCTCTTCTTTTTATCTTATTTGATTTTCAGTTGCTTGGGGACAAGCAACAATTTAAGTTTGGTGTTGTGATGAGCGGATAATTTATACACTTTTTGGCATTATTTTTACATAGTTTTTAGTATAATCTAGTTAGTTTTTAGTATATTTTTATTAGTTTTTAATAAAAAATCACATTTCTGGATTTTACTATAAGTTTGTGTGTTTTTCTGTGATTTCAGGTATTTTTTGGCTGAAATTGAGGGACTTGAGCAAAAATCAGATTCAGAGGTTGAAGAAGGACTGCAGATGCTGCTGGATTCTGACCTCTCTGCACTCAAAGTGGATTTTCTGAAGCTACCAAATTCCAAATGGCGCGCTCTCAATTGCGTTAGAAAGTAGACATCCACGGCTTTCCAGAAATATATAATAGTCCATACTTTGCCCGAGTTTAGATGACACAAACTGGC
The DNA here is from genome assembly GCF_003086295.3 of Arachis hypogaea. NCBI lineage: Eukaryota > Viridiplantae > Streptophyta > Magnoliopsida > Fabales > Fabaceae > Arachis > Arachis hypogaea. The sequence goes on from NC_092055.1 coordinate 50,513,755, forward strand.
ATTCAACGCCAGTTCCATGTTGCATTCTGGAGTTAAACGCCAGATACAGGTTGCAGAAACAGGTTACAAACTGGCGTTCAACTCCAAGAGAAGCCTCTACACGTGTAAAGCTCAATGCTCAGTCCAAGCACACACCAAGTGGCCCCAGAAGTGGATTTCTGCATCATTTACTCATTTCTGTAAACCCTAGTAACTAGGCTGATATAAATAGGACCTTTTACTATTGTATTAGATATCTTTGATCAGTTTTATGCTATCTTAGACCTTTATGAGGGCTGGCCACTCGGTCATGCCTGGACCTTGTTCTTATGTATTTTCAATGGTAGAGTTTCTACACACTATAGATTAAGGTGTGGAGCTCTGTTGTTCCTCATGAATTAATACAAAGTACTATTATTTTTCTATTCAATTCAAGCTTATTCCGATTCTAAGATATTCATTCGCACTTCAATATGAATGTGATGATCGTGACAGTCATCATCATTCCCAACCTATGAACGCGTGCCTGACAACCACTTCCGTTCTACCTTAGATTGAATGAATATCTCTGGGATTCCTTAATCAGAGTCTTCGTGGTATAAGTTAGAATCCATGGACGACCATTCTTGAGATCCAGAAAGTCTAAACCTTGTCTGTGGTATTCCGGGTAGGCTCTGGAAAGGGATGGCTGCGACGAGCTTCAAACTCGCTAGTGCTGGGCGTAGTGACAGACGCAAAAGGATCAATGGATCCTATTCCAGTATGATCGAGAACCGACAGATGATTAGCCATGCAGTGACAGTGCATTGGACCATTTTCACTGAGAGGACAGGATGTAGCCATTGACAATGGTGACGCCTAACACACAGCTTGCCATAGAAAGGAGTATGAATGATTAGATGAAGACAATAGGAAAGCAGAGGTTCAGGAGGAACAAGCATCTTCATACGCTTATCTGAAACTCTCACTAATGAATTACATAAGTACCTCTATTTTTAATTTACGTTTTATTTATATTTTAATTATATTTTAATTATAAAATATCCATAACCATATGAATCTGCCTGACTGAGATTTGCAAGATGACCATAGCTTGCTTCAAGCCGACAATATCTGTGGGATCGACCTTTACTCACGTAAGGTTTATTACTTGGACGACCTAGTGCACTTGCTGGTTAGCTGTGCGAAGTTGTGACAAAGAACTAAGATTATGAACGTGCGTATTAAGTTTTTAGCGTTGTTACCAAGAAATGAACCGTCACGATTTCTGCGCACCAATCAAGAACATATCAAACCCAGTTAATAATCAAATCAAGAACATAACAAAACGAGTTAATAATAAAAACAAGTTAACAAAACAGCAAACCAACAACAAAACAAAAGCTGTGAGTCTGGAACAACCTTACAATTAAAACAATGACAAACTAACGATAACTAAAAATCAACAGAGGAGGGAGAAGGAGCTGTAGCTTTATAACTCGACGGAGATGGCTGAACAAAGGGCTGAGCTGCGGCAGAAAGGAGGCTGAGTAGCGACGGAACGACATCTGTATGGAGGTTGTAACAAGCAACAGAATCGAAGCTGAACAGAGACTGGAAGATGATGGCTGGAGCACGGTGAAAACAGAAGGGAAGCACGACAAAACAGATACGGAAGTGCGACGGACAGTGACTGAACAGAGGTGTTGCGACGGCACTGGAGAAGCACGGACGGCGGCGGTGACACGGCGGTGGCTGGACGGAGCAAAAGAAGGAGTGAGGGAGGAACTCGAAGGAAGAGATGCTTTTGCCTGATACTCTGGTAGTGAGTGAATGAGTAAGGGAATTAGGATTACTGGGTTACCTTAGTGAATGAAACAATGTCATTTATGTTCTAAAGAAAAAAATCGGTCAGGTACCGATTCAATTCGATCGAATAATTTCTGGGCAGTTCGACGATTCATTTATGATTTTTAAAATTGGCAGTTATGACTTTTTTTCGAATCATTTTTTTATCGATTCACAGTTTAACCGGTTTGACCGACCAATTTGAACATATTTTTAAAACCTTGATTTATTTACGTGGTCATTCATCACTCTGTATAGATCATTCTCAGTATTAATTTACTAGTTTTGGTTTGGCACTGTTATTATCATCCAAACATGTTTAATTGTATTTCTATCCAACAAGTACTAGATTCAATGCATTTATTATATATTATTTACTAAAGCAATTCGATGCATTTATTTGTTCTTAACTAAGTTGATATGATTAAATTAAATTATCAAGATCATTAAAACTGGATTTGATTTCGGAAATAGAACAAAATAAAATGACATAAAAATTAAAAATACAAAAATTAGTATTTTGTATTTTATTTATTAATAAATTAAATATAAAATATAATAAATAATAAAAAGTTTAATATATTTTTTTATCATAAAATAAAAAAATAGAATAATAAATGAGTAAACTATCAACAATGAATAAAAAATTTATATCGCTGACAAAAATAACTTTAAAATATGCTAACGACAAATAAGTTTTTGAAAGATTTAAAAACTTGACCAAAAAACTAGATATTAAATGTATATATTTTTAAAAAAAGACTTTAGAGATCAGAATTTGATACAAATTTTTATAATTATTTTAAAAAAAAAATTTTTATCCTTAAAATTTAGTAATTTTATGTGAAGTGAATTTAAAAAAAAATTATTGTGAATTACCACATTTTTTTAAAAAATAAAAAAAATTTAGAGATCAAATTTTATTCTAAATTTTTTTATGCACTTTCTAAATATTTATTCAAATATTTCGACAAAAATTCAGATAAAATGCATAAGTCGTTTGTTAAATACAAAACTTATTTTTGTCATTTACAAAAAATAATTAGTGGTTAATTTTGTAACATCTTTTAAAAATATTTTTATCAACAGCTGAATCTTTCGAGTACCAAATTAATAGTTAAGTTATAATAAAAATATAATTACAAAAAATTAAAATTAATAATAAATAAAAAATAAAATAAATTATATTTCTATTCATTATCTGTAATAAAAAAACACAAAATATAATTCAATATTTTAAGGTACAATATTTTTAGTCATATTTTATTCAAAAATATTATTCGTATATCAAAATTAGCCACTAAAATTAGCCACCAATGTATTTGTGTATAAATATATGTGTAACTTAATTTATTGTCAATGTGTATTTATATTTTATCATGTATTTTATACTGATAATTAATTTTAATGGCTGATTTTAGTGTACATGTAGCATAATCCTATTTTATTTATTATATACAATTTTATGTCCGATATTCATATATACTATTAAACAAACCCAACTTAAGCAATGGGCACACAGACAACGAAGCAAAGGGAGCAAGAAGAAATGGGTCTCATGGGCACGCGGCCAGATACATGGGATGGCTTATAAGTCTAAACCTAATCAAATCTCCAAAGGTCACAACTAAACCAACATCGTCTAGTAAGTCATTTATTGTCCACTAATTTTCTTTTTTAATTTGTTGTTTCATCACCTATGTGGGTCACCATCCTACATTTATTTGAAGGGTCAAATATAAACTCGTGGAGTTACAAAATTTGTTCCCACTTCCCCATTTAAAGACGAAATTTTGGTCCCTTGATGCCAACTTGACGAGAAAACCATTATTAAAAATTTTCTTTATTTTATTTTATTTTATTTTCTTCCAGTTGTAGCTACCCTAAAATCAGACAAGCGCAAACTCTATTATTTGAGCCATCTGCATCTTAATTTTATATTAGTTTCAAATAATTAGAAAACCAAATACAATGCCGCTAGTTTTATATACATTATCCCATTTTCTTAGAAGGTGCTAGATATAAGAGGACCTTTATAATATAAAAATAGAACAAACTCAAACTATTGGCATGTAGGAGTGTAGGACCCGCAATATAACCTGTATCTGCAGGTATGCAACCCGTTATTCTTCATCTTGTCAAAGCGGGTTAGCAATCCAACTCTTCACGAATAGGGTTGAGCTCGATTGTTGGACTAATGCTACCTCCTGTGAATGTTCATAATATATATATATATATATGTTCCGGACAAAGAGAGAACGTAACTAACCCAATAATTAAGACTATAATCGATTTTACGGAATACACTACTAGAAAATTAGTTATTACAGACAGATATCTCCGACGAATTTTATTCTACGGAAATACAGATAGAATTTGAGAAGGATTTTTTGTCGGAAAACAAAAAAAAAATATTTAGCATAAATTACAAACGGAAAAAAAAATCCGTCGATAATTCTGTCGAAAAAATTAATTCTTTTCGTGAAAAATGGTTACAGGCGGAAAATCCGTCTATAATTAAATGAACAAAAATGCTACGTTTTATTAAATTATTACAGACAAAAAATCCGTCTGTAATTTAAAATTTTCTGTCGAAAAATATTAATGTAAACCTAACCTATCCCCTCTCTCTCCCCGTGGCAGCCCCCATTCAAACTGTGTTTTGAGCTCCATTCACAAATCAAATACGAGCTTCTTCCTCTCTCCCTAGCAGGAGCTACTTCTTCTCTCCGTGGCTGCTACTTCTGCTTCCGCCGCGGCCGTTGCCGCTGCCGCCGCCGCTTGCATCGCACAATCTCTCTCTGTCATCCCTTGCGTCCTATGAGATCCCTCCGCCGCCGCTCTCGTCGCGTCTACTCCCATCGTCGCAGAGCTCTCTCTGCCGCCGCTCTCATCGCATCTGCTCCCTCTGGCGCCTCTTACATCTAATCTCAACTCGCTCTCTCAGTTCTTCTTGTAACAATCTCAAATTTCAAGTATATATATCCTGATTTTGTGATTCTGTTCTTCGTGATAAACCTTAGGGGTCAATTTTTCTGTGCCAGTTTTAGGTTTATCATACTCTACTTTTGTGCTTCATTTGAATCTGTGGTTTTACTCTGATTTTGATGAATTTTTTCTGCAATCGAAGCTTTTTGTTTGAATCATTTGCTTGGACGAACATTGAATTTGTTCTATTCTGCTCTGTTCAAGTAATTTGTAATCCAATTTGAGCTATTTGTTTGATAATTATTTACAACTTTTATTATTTGATAATCATTTGCTTGTTATTCAGTGTTACAGCTCAAGATCTTGTTGACATTATGCTTCTAAATTTGCTTCTAAATTTCCGATATCTTCACTCTTAATGATGGATCTGTAACACCTCTACTCAAGGTTAGGGTTTCATGTCTCTAATTATATGCTAATTATGAGATTATGTTGACAGTAATTGAGATTGTAAATGTTGCAGAGCATGACAGTGCATAATATGTATGTTGGAGAGGGTTCAGACTTCCAATGTAATATATAAAAGGGTGGCTGAGCAGTGGGGTTCTCTTGGTGACTTGACTGCATCTATTGCATCAAATGCAGCTGCCCCAGCTCGTGCTCATCTACGTGCCATAAGAAGTAGGCAAAGAGGTGAAACAGAAGAAAAATCTGTTTTGTTTTTGTGTTTTTTGAATTGGGATTTTGATGCTTCCTGTTTATTAAGGTGTGAGAGTCATGAATTGTTGTGTATGTGGAATCTGAGAATTTTCACAAGATGACATTGATTTGGATTTTTATGCTTCTGATTGGTTTCCATAATTGTCTAGTTTATTAATTTCATTTGAAATGTCTAGTTTTACCATATGTAACTTTGTATATGCTATTGCTGTCATTTTATGTGATAGAGTTAATGCTGCATTCATTAAACCATGGATTAGTAGTATTCACACAAAATGATAATTTAATGTAGGCAGTATTTTTTATCGCTGTATTGGTGTCATCAAGCCTCTCCTATAAGTGCTAGAAAGAAATGCTAGAAATATCTATTCCTCATAAAAGGTTATGCATTTTCTTGTTGACAGTTGTTCATTTATGGCATGCTGTGTAGGTCAAACTTTCTATTTCTGGCAGGGATTTTCACTTGACTATTGTTGCTAGGCGCTCGCGTCACTATGCTGGGATAAGGTTTGTACTTTTCCAATCCTTTATATGAGTTTGTCACATGATAAAGCTACATTCTGTTTCAATTCTTTACACTTGCAGTCCTTGAAGATATACATCTTCTTTTGTTTACATTTTAATTTTTCTAATTGAGGTTTTTTTACTGGTTTCTGCCAAGTACTTCAATCCATGAAATCCATGATATATAATATTCTTTGTGTGAGTTGTTATACTGGTTACATGCTTTATTATTTTTTCCACTGCTTGCTAAAGTTTCAAGTGTTTTTTCTTATGTAGATACCAGCCTCCTCTTCCACCTGATCAAGTAAAATCTTTAAATGAATATGATGAGGAAGGAGGTGAACTATAATTCTTCTAGAAATTATTTTGACAGATTAATATGGTTTTTATTCTGACTCGATTCGATTGATATAGAAGGAATACTCAGGATCTGCTAGAACTGGCGATGGATCTGTTAGACGAGATTAAGTTGGTCTAGCGGGTCAAAATACTCAGGCTAATATTTCAATTGCATAACCATTATGGAGTTCTATTTTATGTTTCAGAATTGTTATTCTGGTAAATAAGGTTTAGTTCAATATTTAATCTGTATTGGTTTCTGTGTTGTTGGCTTATGTATTTTGCAGCTTGTTCATCAGGGTTCACTGAATTATATTAGTTCCCAGGTAAAGCTGGCCCTCCTTGTCTCTCCCAAGTCTTGAAGACATACTTAATCAATTTTTAACCCTTTAATTCTTATCTTCGGCGAGCTCTGAAGCAATGGTGAGAGGATTTGAGGAGTTAGTAATCAATATATAAACATTCACGTGCCTTTTACTTAAGAGTTTAAAATTTTAATAGAGATGGTTCATGACTACTATTATGCCTCTTATTATGTTATAGTTTTCTAGAAAAACTCTTCTACCATCTAGCCATTCTGGTCCCAGGACTTATATTATTGAAGCCTAGATTTTACTTCCAATTGGAATCCTCCTTGAGCACAAACCTCTTTAAACCTTAGGATGACCAATTGACTAGAAAACTAAGGTGGAGACGCCTCTAGGCTTAGTTTACATTTCCAAAATACTTTCTTATGCATAAGATGGTCAGGATCAAAGTGTGGACAAAGCACAAAATTCTGCTCAAGGTCCACCTAAACCTTAAGAGTTACGTAATTGTATGTTTGTTATTTATTATCAGAAGCTCATAGGTATATTGTTTACACCTACAATTACGAATAGGAACAACTTGTATAATTTTTACTTTTTTACGTCCACAAGTATACTTCTTTAGACAGATAGATATAGTTTATTTAGGAATCAGTGTTATGTTTAGAAGCAATGTTGAAAACAAGACTTGAGCAATTTTATTTCAGTTTAGACTAACATTGGCTATGCCATTTGTAGTTGTATCAATAGTACAATGTATAACTCTATTTTTTATTGCGCTGTAAAATTGAAAACCCAAGTTTTGCATATCCTGTTTTGTGGAATTTGTGATTTTAGTCTTGACCTGTTTTTATGGAAATTATTTTGAGCTCTTTCAAGGTGCTAATGCACTATGATGGAATACAAATTAAAATGGAGTATGGAAATGAAAAATGAGCATTACGATTACAGGAATTTGTATCATATATGCGTGGAGTCATGGATTCATTATATAAGCTTGATTATCTAGTTCATTCAAAGTAATAAGATTCAATTGAATGAGGTCGTTTTATTTATAATTAAATTACTTTCTATATATGCACTTTGGTTTATAAACCTGTTTTAGGATTTGTTCTAAGTTATTTTGTTCTATCCCTTCTTAACTCATTTCCTCACTTTTCCAAGTGTCCTATCCCCTCTGTTCTATGGTTTAATGTAAAAAACATCTCTTCCTTTTGACTAATGAAACACTGTTGGAATCTGCTGGGATTTGTAGGTGCAGCAACAACATTTGGTTATTCCTTCAATGCAAAGCCATGAATAGATGCTTCAACGAATCTCAAATTTTCACTTGATGGAGTCACTTTTGTCCTTGCAGTGGCGCAGATTTTCTCTATTGATTGGTACAGAAACCGAATCAATGGGAAGTAAGAAGTTATGATAGGATACTCAGACCCAGGAAAAGATGCCGATCGTCTTTCTGCGGCTTGGGCGCTATACAAGGCTCAAGAGGAGCTCATAAAGGTTGCGAAGGATGTCAGTGGATATGTAAACATTGTATATATAACCTATTCTATGATGTCCACTGGATATTTAGATCAGTATCATATGATTGTGTCTCTAATACTATTGTTATTTATATAATAAGACTTTGATCCCTTATGATGGCATATTTGGTTATATAAAAAATGTTTCATATTTTTATTTTATTTTATTTTATGTTTTTAATACTGAAAAAACAATTTTATTTTGCAATGAAAAAATTTTAAAAAATTCTATTTTATTTTACAGACTGATTTACAGATGGATTTTCTGTCTGTAATCAGAGTGTGAGATGGTTTTCCAAGGTTCAAATTACAGGCGGAAAATTGGTCTGTAATTACAGACGAAAAAAATCTGAATTTTAAAAATAATTTTCGAAAATTTGTTTTTAAAAATAGAGAGAAAAGATATTTTTGAATTTGAAGAGGAAAGAGAGAAACAATAAGATAGCCCAAGATTTAAAAATTTTTAGATCTAATGCTCCTTGTTTTCAAAAATTCTGGAGGGAAAACACCAAAGAACACCAAACTCAAAAAAATTTAAGATCAAGACGCAAGGAAAACTCAAGAACACTTTGAAGACTCGCAAGAACACAAGAACATGAAGAAAGAACACCAAACTTAAAATTTTTAGAAAACCAAAATAAAATTTTTGAAAAACAAAGGAAAACCAACCAGAAAACACCAAACTTAAAGTTTGGCATGAGATTTAATAGAAAAATTATTTTTGAAAAATTTTTGAAAAGAAAATAAAAGACTCTAACCCAAAAGACAAAAATTTCCTAATCTAAGTAACAAGATTCACCGTCAGTTGTTCAAACTCAAACAATCCCCGGCAACGGCGCCAAAAACTTGGTGCACGAATTGTAAATCACACTTTTTACAACTCGTACCACTAACCAGCAAGTGCATTGGGTCGTCCAAGTAATACCTTATGTGAGTAAGGGTTGATCCCACGGAGATTGTTGGCTTGAAGCAATCTATGGTTATCTTGTAACTCTTAGTCAGGAAAACAATAAAATAATTCACTTATCAAATTTGATTGCAAGGAATAAAAGGGCAGAACACAAATTATAATTGTATGCACTGATGGAGAGTATGTTGGAGTTTTGGAGATGCTTTGTCTTCTGAAATTATGCTTTCCTCTGTTTTCTGATTCACGCATGCACATCCTCCTATGGCAAGCTGTGTGTTGGGGGATCACCGTTGTCAATGGCTACCATCCATCCTTCCAGTGAAAAGGGTCCAGGTGCGCTGTCACCGCACGGCTAATCATCTGCAGGTTCTCAGTCGTACCGGAATAGGATTTACTATCCTTTTGCGTCTGTCACTACGCCCAGCACTCGCGAGTTTGAAGCTCGTCACAGTCATTCAATCCCTGAATCCTACTCGGAATACCACAGACAAGGTTTAGACTTTCCGGATTCTCTTGAATGCTGCCATCAATCTAGCTTATACCACGAAGATTCCGATTAAGAGATCTAAGAGATATTCATTCATTCTATGGTGGAACGTAAGTGGTTGTCAGGCACGTGTTTGTGGAGGAATGATGATGATTGTCACGTTCATCACATTCATATTGAAGTTCGAATGGATATCTTAGATAGGAACACGCATGTTTGAATGGAAAACAGAAATACTTGCATTAATTCATCGAGACACAGCAGAGCTCCTCACCCCCAACAATGGAGTTTAGAGACTCATGCCGTCAAAAAGTACAAAGTTCAGATCTAAAATATCATGAGATACAAAACAAGTCTCTAAAACTTGTTTAAATACTAGACTAGTAAACTAGGTTTACAGAAAATGAGTAAACTGAGATGGATGGTGCAGAAATCCATTTCTGGGGCCCACTTGGTGTGTGCTGGGGCTGATACTTAAGCTAATCACGTGCATAGGGCTGTTTTGGGCGTTCAACGCCAGCTTTGGATCCTTTTCTGGCGTTGAACTCCAACTTGTAACTTGTTTCTGGCGCTGGACGCCAGACAGCAGCATGGAACTGGCGTTGAACGCCAGTTTACGTCATCTATCCTAGAGCAAAGTATGGACTATTATATATTTCTGGAAAGCCCTGGATGTCTACTTTCCAATGCAATTAGAAGCGCGCCATTTGGAGTTCTGTAGCTCCAGAAAATCCACTTTGAGTGCAGGGAGGTCAGAATCCAACAGCATCAGCAGTCCTTTTTCAGCCTGAATCAGATTTTTGCTCAACTCCCTCAATTTCAGCCAGAAAATACCTGAAATCACAGAAAAGTACACAAACTCATAGTAAAGTCCAGAAATATGAATTTTGCCTAAAAACTACTGAAAATAAACTAAAAACTAACTAAAACACACTAAAAACTATATGAAATTAACCCCAAAAAGCGTATAAAATATCCGCTCATCACAACACCAAACTTAAACTGTTGCTTGTCCTCAAGCAACTAGATAAATAAAATAGAATACAAATAATTTTAAGAAGCAACAATATCTCAGAGTTTTTGGAGTGAAGCTCAGATTCTAATTAGATGAGCGGGACTAGTAGCTTTTTGCTTCTGAACAGTTTTGGCACCTCACTTTATCCATTGAAGCTCAGAGTGATTGGCATCTATAGGAACTCAGAATTCAGATAGTGATGTTGATTCTCCTAGTTTAGTATGTTGATTCTTGAACACAGCTACTTTATGAGTCTTGGCCGTGGCCCTAAGCACTTTGTTTTCCAGTATTACCACCGGATACATAAATGCCACAGACACATAATTGGGTGAACCTTTTTAGATTGTGACTCAGCTTTGCTAAAGTCCCCAATTAGAGGTGTTCAGGGTTCTTAAGCACACTCTTCTTTTTGCTTTGGACCTTGACTTTAACCGTTCAGTCTCAAGTTTTCACTTGACACCTTCACGCGACAAGCACATGGTTAGGGACAGCTTGGTTTAGCCCAGGATTTTATTCCTTTAGGCCCTCCTATCCACTGATGCTCAAAGCCTTGGGATCCTTTTTATTTACCCTTGCCTTTTGGTTTTAAGGGTTATTGACTTTTTCTGCTTGCTCTCTCTTTTTTTTTTCTGCAAGCTTTGTTCTTTGCTGCTTTTTCTTGCTTCAAGAATTATTTTTATGATTTTTCAGATTATCAATAACATGTCTCATGTTCATCATTCTTTCAAGAGCCAACATATTTAACAGTCTTAAACATCAAATTTAAAAGACATATACACTGTTCAAGCATTCATTCAGAAGACAGAAAGCATTGCCACCACATATAAATAATTAGAATTTACCTTATTAAAAACTCGAAAAAAAATATTGCCTCTTATTCTAAAGAAATTCTTCTATTTTATTCATGTTTAATGATGATGATAAAATTAAATTGTAGCTTAATTGGGGGATAAAATCAAAAATATAGATACTAATTACTACTATATGACTCCTAAGGTAAAACTAATAATAAAAACAGTTATCACAGAGTTAAGGCTAAGATTGGAATTTAACAACCTTTGTTCTGGGAAGTGGATGTTCCTCTAATCTGCGGGGTGCTTGGTCCTTCAAGAGATAATTTCTGGCGCTTCAATTCCCTTAAATCACGCCCTTGCTCCTCCTGTTCTTTAAGCAAATAGCAAAGAATGCTACTTTGTTCCTTCTGTTCTTTCTGTATTTGTTCCATAGCTTCTTGCATCTTAGTAATAGATGTTTCAAGATACTCCCAGTATTCAGATTGAGGGATTTCTGGGAGAGTCATCCTGTGCTTGTTGTTTCTCCATTGATGCTTTGGTGATTGGCCGCTCAACTGAGATATACTCAGTTATTCCCATCCTTACTCCAGCGTCCTTGCAGAGCATAGAAATCAAGCTTGGATAAGCCAACCTGGCATCTTTGGAATTTTTGTTTGCAATTTTGTAGAATTCAGTTGAAATCAGTTGATGAACTTCCACTTCTTTTCCCATCATGATGCAATGGATCATCACTACTCTTCTAATAGTGACTTCAGAACGGTTGCTAGTGGGCAGCAGAGAATGCCCAATGAAGTCCAGCCATCCTCTGGCGACTGGTTTGAGATCTTCTCTTTTGAGTTGAATTGGGACACCCTTCGTGCTGGTGGTCCACCTGGTTCCAGGGATACATATATCCTCTAGAATCTAATCTAGGCCCTTGTCTGTTCTCATCATTCTCCTATTGAAGGATTCTGGATCATCTTTCAGCTTAGGCAGCTTTAAGATCTCCCAAATCTTGTCAGGGTGGGTATGAACAATCTTTCTTCTGACCAAGGTCCGATAGTCATAGATAGCAGATCCAGATAGTCTTTGCCTATCTGTATGCCACATATTAGCATAGAACTCCTGGACCATATTCCTTCCCACTTTCGTTTCAGGATTAGCTAGGATCTCCCAATTCCTGATTCGAATTTGCTCCTGATCTCCGGATATTCGTCTTCTTTCAGATCGAATCTAACTTCCGGGATCACTGATCTTAGACCCATTATTTTGTAATAATGGTCTGAATGTTCTTTAGTTAAGAACTTCCCTTGATTCCAAAGTGGTTTTGGAACGCTTTCTTTCTTGCCTCTTGGAGTGGGTTGTTTTCCTTTAGGAGCCATGATCTTAGTGATCATGGATAAGCACACCAAACTTAGAGGTTTGCTTGTCCTCAAGCAAAAAGAAAAGAAGGGAGAGGGAGAGAAGGAGAGCTAGGTGCAATGGTGGATGGGAGGGGAGGGAGGCCGAACCCATATTTAAAGGGAGAGGGGGGTGGGTTTTCGAAAATAGGGAGGAAGATAAGATAGAAGATATGATTTTTAAGAAAATTTTAAGTATGATAAGAAAATATATAATTTAAAATTGAAGAGATATGAAAGATATTTGAAAAAAATAGATTTGGATTTTTGAAAAAGATAGGATGGAGATTTGAAAAAGATATTGATTAGTTGAAAAGATTTTTGAATGAAAGGAGATAGATTTGTTTTGAAAATTTTGAAAAAGAGTTGAATTGGATTGAAAAAAAAGGATTTGTGCTTATGAATTAAGATACATTTGATATTTTTAAAATAGGGTTTTTAGAAATTAGGAATTTTAGAAATCAGGGTTCTTAACATGTTTATGCAAGAAATCATGAATTGAAACATGAAAATTAAATTTAGAATGAAAAATATGAAGTAAAAACGAATTCACCTCCTCCCCACCATCCTGGCGTTTGAACGCCCAAATGCTGCCTCTCCTGGGCGTTCAACGCCCAGCTGTTGCTTCTTTCTGGCGTTGAACGCCAGGAACTCCTTTGTCACTGGACATTTTTCTGAACGCCTAGGACGTTGTAAATCTGGCGTTAAACGCCCAGAAGGAGCTTCTTTCTGGCGTTCAACGCCCAGAAGATGCTTCTTTCTGGCGTTTAACGCCCAGATGGCTATCCTTACTGGCGTTCAACGCCCAGTGGATGCTTCTTTTGGGCGTTGAACGCCCAAAACAGACTTTTACTGGCGTTTTCTTGCCAGTGAGCCCTTTTTCTCTGTTTTGTGTGCAGAATCCTTCTGTAGCCCTGTGAACTTATACAATTGACTCTTTACCTTAGTATCAGTGAACTTTATATAAACAAATAAAATCAAGAATAGGGAAAAATGCTTAGAGGAAGTGATGCCCCATGGCTGGGTTGCCTCCCAGCAAGCGCTTCTTTATTGTCTTTAGCTAGACCTTGCTGAGCTTTTAATCTAGCTTCAGCCTTGAGCACTCTTGCTCAACATTACCTTCAAGATAGTGCTTGATTCTCTGTCCATTAACAATGAACTTCTTATCAGAATCAATATCTTGAAGCTCCACATAACCATATGGTGATACACCTGTAATCACATATGGTCCCCTCCACCGGGACTTCAGTTTCCCGAGGAATAGCCTGAGCCTAGAGTTAAACAACATGACCTTTTGTCCTGGTTCAAAGATTCTAGATGACAGCTTTCTGTCATGCCACTTTTTTTATTTTTCTTTATAAAGTTTGGCATTTTCGAAAGCAGTGAATCTGAATTCCTCTAGCTCATTTAGCTGGAGCAATCTTTTTTCTCCAGCTAATTTGGCATCAAAGTTTAGGAATCTGGTTGCCCAGTAGGCTTTATGTTCCAGTTCCACGGGCAGGTGACATGCCTTACCATACACAAGTTGGTATGGAGAGGTCCCTATAGGAGTCTTGAATGCTGTTCTGTATGCCCAGAGAGCATCATCCAAGCTTCTTGCCCAATCCTTTCTACGGGTACTTACAGTCCGTTCTAGGATTCTTTTTAGCTCTCTGTTAGAGACTTCAGCTTGCCCATTAGTCTGTGGATGATATGGAGTCGCCACCTTGAGGCGAATCCCATACCGGACCATGGCAGAGTAAAGCTGTTTGTTCCAGAAGTGAGTGCCCCCATCACTGATTAGTACTCTAGGGACCCCAAACCTGCTGAAGATATATTTTTGGAGGAACTTCAGCACTGTTTTAGTATCATTGGTGGGTGTGGCAACAGCCTCTACCCATTTTGATACGTAGTCAACTGCCACCAGAATGTAAGTGTTTGAGTATGATGGTGGGAAAGGTCCCATGAAGTCAATTCCCCATATGTCGAACAACTCAATCTCCAAGATTCCTTGTTGAGGCATGGCGTAACCATGGGGCAGATTACCAGCTCTTTGGCAACTGTCACAGTTACGTACAAACTCTCGGGAATCTCTATAGAGAGTGGGCCAATAGAAACCACATTAGAGGACCTTGGTGGCTGTCTGCTTACCTCCGAAATGGCCTCCATATTGTGATCCATGGCAATGCCATAGGATCCTCTGTGCTTCTTCTCTAGGCACACATCTCCGGATTATTCCGTCTGCACATCTCTTAAAGAGATAGGGTTCATCCCACAAGTAGTACTTTGCATCAGTAATTAGTTTTTTTTTTGTTGCCTGTTGTACTCTTTGGGTATGAACCTTGCAGCTTTATAGTTCGCAATGTCTGCAAACCATGGTGCTTCCTGAATGGCAAATAAATGCTCATCCGGAAAGGTCTTAGAGATCTCAAGAGAGGGGAGGGACGTCCCTTCTACTGGCTCTATCCGGGACAGATGATCAGCCACTTAGTTTTCTGTCCCTTTTCTGTCTCTTATTTCTATATCAAACTCTTGTAGAAGCAACACCCATCTTATGAGCCTGGGTTTTAAATCCTGCTTTGTGAGTGAATATTTAAGAGTAGCATGGTCAGTATACACAATCACCTTTGATCCTACTAAGTATGATCTAAACTTGTCAATGGCATAAACCACTGCAAGCAATTCTTTTTCTGTGGTTGTGTAATTTTTCTGGGCATCATTTAAAACACGGCTAGCATAATAAATGACATGCAGAAGCTTGTCATGCCTCTGTCCCAGTACTGCACCAATGGCGTGATCACTGGCATCACACATTAGCTCAAATGGTAATGTCCAGTCTGGTGCAGAAATAACTGGTGCTGTGACCAGCTTGGCTTTCAGCGTTTCAAACGCCTGCAGACACTCTGTGTCAAACACAAATGGCGTGTCAGCAGCTAGCAGATTGCTCAGAGGTTTTGCCATTTTTGAAAAATCCTTTATAAAGCTCCTATAGAATCCTGCATGCCCCAGAAAGCTTCTGATTGCCTTAACATTGGCAGGTGGTGGTAATTTTTCAATCACCTCTATTTTTGCTTGATCCACCTCTATTCCCTTGTTTGAAATTTTATGCCCAAGGACAATCCCTTCAGTCACCATAAAGTGACATTTTTCCCAATTTAAAACCAGGTTGGTCTCTTGGCATCTTTTCAGAACTAGTTTCAGGTGACCAAGACAGGAGCTGAATGAGTCTCCATATACTGGGAAGTCATCCATGAAGACTTCCAGAAATTTTTCCACCATATCAGATAAAATAGAGAGCATGCATCTCTGGAAGGTTGCAGGCGCATTACACAGCCCAAATGGCATCCTTCTATAAGCAAACACTCCAGATGGACATGTGAATGCTGTTTTCTCTTGATCCTGGGGATCTACTACAATCTGGTTATAGCCTGAGTAGCCATCCAAAAAGCAGTAATAATCATAACCTGCCAGTCTTTCTAGCATCTGGTCTATGAACGGTAAAGGAAAATGATCCTTTCTAGTGACTGTATTGAGCCTTCTGTAGTCAATACACATGCGCCACCCTGTAACTGTTCTTGTAGGAACCAGTTTATTCTTTTCATTATGAACCACTGTCATGCCCCCCTTTTTGTGGACAACTTGAACAGGGCTCACCCAGGGGTTATCAGAAATAGGATAAATGATCCCAGCCTCCAGTAATTTGGTGACCTCTTTCTGCACCACTTCCTTCATGGCTGGATTTAGCCGCCTCTGTGGTTGAACCACTGGTTTAGCATTATCCTCCAATAAGATTTTGTGCATGCATCTAGCTGGGCTTATGCCCTTAAGGTCACCAATGGACCACCCAAGAGCTGTCTTGTGTGTCCTTAGCACTTGAATAAGTGCTTCCTCTTCCTGTGGATTTAAAGCAGAGCTTATGATCACTGGAAAAGTGTCACCTTCTCCCAGAAATGCATATTTCAGGGATGGTGGTAGTGGTTTGAGCTCGGGTTTAGGAGGTTTTTCCTCTTCCAGAGGAAATTTCAGAGGCTCTTTCATTTCCTCTGAATCCTCTAAATCAGGTTGAACATCTTTAAAGATGTCTTCCAACTCTGATTCGAGACTCACAGCCATGTTGATCTCTTCTACCAAAGAGTCAATAAGATCAACTTTCATGCAGTCTTTTGATGTGTCTGGATGCTGCATGGCTTTGACAGCATTCAACTTAAACTCGTCATCATTGACTCTCAGGGTTATTTCCCCCTGTTGGACATCAATGAGAGTTCGTCCAGTTGCTAGGAAGGGTCTTCCTAGAATGAGAGTGGCACTCTTGTGCTCCTCCATTTCCAGCACTACAAAGTCAGTGGGAAAGGCAAATGGCCCAACTCTGACAATCATGTCTTCAATCACGCCTGATGGGTATTTAATGGAGCCATCAACAAGTTGGAAACATATCTGGGTTGGTTTAACTTCAGTTAAACCAAGCTTTCTGATAGTGGATGCAGGTATTAGGTTGATGCTTGCCCCAAGATCACATAAAGCTGTCTTGGTGCAATTACCTTCTAATGTGCATGGTATCAGAAAACTCCCAAGGTCTTTAAGCTTTTCAGGAAAGCTTTTCAGAATGACTACACTGCATTCTTCAGTGAGGAGAACTCTTTCAGTTTCTCTCCAATCCTTCTTATGACTCAAGATCTCTTTCATGAACTTGGCATAAGAAGGTATTTGCTCAAGTGCCTCTGCAAATAGAATCTTTATTTCAAGAGTCCTGAGATAATCTGCAAAGCGAGCAAATTGCTTATCCTGCTCCTCTTGGCGGAGTTTTTGAGGATAAGGTATCTTGGCTTTATATTCCTGAACCTTAGTTGCTGTAAGTTTATTTCCTACAGAAGTGGTTGAAGAAGCCTTTTTGGATGGGTTGTTATCAGCACTTGTGTGTGTCTGATCCCTCACTGGCAATTGAGTGCCAGAGTTAGAAGCTGGAGTGACGTTAGACGCCAGCTCCTCATCTGTTCCTGGCGTTTGAACGCCAGAACTGTGCTTCTTTTGGGTGTTCAACGCCAGATCCTTGCTTGTTTCTGGCATTGAACGCCAGTCTTGAGCATGGTCTGGGCGTTCAGCGCCAGCCTTCCACCCAACTTCTGGCGTTTTAATGCCATAATTATTTTTCCCTGGGCTCTTACTGTCCTCAGATGGATTTTGGGTGGTTTGCTCATTTCTTGGTTTCCTGCTGCTTTGAAGTGGGGCATTTAGTGCTTTCCCACTTCTTAATTGAATTGCTTGGCATTCTTCTGTTATTTGTTGTGACAGCTGCTACTTTGTTTGCTTTAATTGTACTTCCATATTTATATTAGCCATCCTTGTCTCTTGTAGTTTATCCTTGAATTTAGCCAACTGCTTTGTTAGAAAATCCAATTGCTGATTGAATTCAGCAGCTTGCTCTGCAGGACTGAGTTCAGCAGTTACTGTTTTAGCCTCTTCTTTCATGGAAGAGTCACTGTTTAGGTACAGATGCTGATTTCTAGCAACTGTATCAATGAGCTCTTGAGCTTCTTCAATTGTCTTTCTCATGTGGACAGATCCACCAGCTGAGCAATCTAAAGAGATCTGAGCTCTTTCTGTAAGCCCATAATAGAAGATGTCTAACTGAACCCACTCTGAAAACATTTCAGAGGGGCATTTTCATAGCATCTCTCTGTATCTCTCCCAGACATCATAAAGGGATTCATTATCTCCTTGTTTAAAGCCTTGGATGTCCAGCCTTAGCTGTGTCATCCGTTTTGGAGGAAAGTATTGATTCAGGAATTTTTCTGTCAGCTGTTTTCATGTCCTTATGCTAGCCTTAGGTTGGTTATTTAACCACCTCTTGGCTTGGTCTTTTACAGCAAATGAAAACAGTAATAATCTGTAGACATCCTGATCTACTTCCTTATCATGTACTGTGTCAGCAATTTGTAAAAAATGTGCCAGAAACTCTGTAGGTTCTTCCTGTGGAAGACCGGAATACTGGCAGCTTTGCTGCACCATGATAATAAGCTGAGGATTCAACTCAAAGCTACTGACTCCAATGGAGGGTATGCAGATACTACTCCCATATGAAGCAGTAGAGGGGTTAGCATATGACCCAAGAGTCCTCCTGGACTGTTCATTTTCACTTAGATCCATGATGGAGAAAGGGATATGATGTAAAAAAAAAACTTTATTTTTATTTATTTATTTAATTATTTCGAAGATAAAATAAATTAAAATAAAATAAATAAAAATAGGTGAAGATTTTTCAAAAAAATGAGGAGAGAGAAAGTGGTCAAGAAGTTTTGAAAAGCATAATTCTGTAGACCTTAGGATTAACCCCATTGGTCTTAACAGTGTCACAGATTTGTAAGAATTCAACTAAAAACTGATAAGGATCTTCTAATGGAAGTCTATGAAACTTGCAATTCTGTTGTATTAGAGAAACTAATTGAGGCTTAAGCTCAAAGTTGTTTACTCCAATTGCAGGAATTGAGATGCTTCTTCCATAGAAGTTAGAAGTTGGTGCAGTAAAGTCACCAAGCATCTTCCTTGCATCTCCACCATTGTTGTTATTTTCGGTTGCCATAATTACTTCTTTTTCAAAAATTTCTGTTAGGTCCTCTTCAGAGTCTTGTGCTTTAGCTTCTCTTAGCTTCCTCTTCAGAGTCCTTTCAGGTTCAGGGTCAGCTTCAACAAGAATGTCTTTATCCTTGTTCCTGCTTATATGAAAAAGAAGAGAACAGAAAAGAAGAGGAATCTTCTATGTCACAGTATAGAGATTTTTTTATGTGAGTAGAAGAAAAGAAGAATAGAAGAATGAGGTAGAGAGAATGAAGAGAATTCGAACACAGAGAGAGGGAGAGGGTTCAAATTTTAAGAAGAAGAGAAGTGTTAGTAAATAAATAAAATAAATAGAAGGAGATGAGAGAGAGAGAGAGAGTTATTCGAATTTTTAATTTAAAAGAAAGGAAAATATATTTTTTTAATTTAATTATGAATTAGAATTCGAATTTTAGAAGGGGTTAATGATTTTCGAAAATAAGAGAGAGAAAAGTAGTTAGGTGGTTTTGAAAAGGATGAGAAATAGTAAACTTTTTAAAATCAAACAAAAAGTCAAGTAGTTAATTGAAAAAGATTTGAAAATCAATTTTTAAAAAGATAAGAAGTTAGAAAAAGATTTTGAAATTAAGTTTTGAAAATGATATGATTGAAATTTATTTTGAAAAAGATTTGAAAAGGAAATTAAAAAGATTTGATTTTTGAAATTAAAGTTGATTACTTGACTAACAAGAAACTAAAAGATATGATTCTAGAATTTAAAGATTGATCCTTTCTTAATAGGCAAGTAACAACTTGAAAATTTTTTATTCAAAACATTAAATGTTAGCAATAATTTCGAAAATATGAAATAAGAATAAAAAAAGATTTTGAAAATTAATTTTGAAGAATTTTCGAAAAAAACATGAAGGAAAAATGAAAAAGATTTGATTTTTGAAAAAAGATTTGAAAAGATAGGATTTTTAATTTGAAATTTTGACTTGACTAACAAGAAACAACTAAAATTTAAAACTTTTGACTAAATCAACCCAAAATTTCAAAATTTATGAGTAAAATAAGGGAAAGATATTATTTTTTATTTTTAAATTTTTAATGAGAAGAGAGAAAAATACAAAATGACATAAAACATAAAAGTTTAAGATCAAAACAAAAAATGCATGCAAGAACACTTTGAATGTCAAGATGAACACCAAGAACACTTTGAAGATCATGATGAACACCAAGAACATATTTTTGAAAATTTTTAAGAAAAGAAAAACATGCAAGACACCAAACTTAAAAATTTTTAAATTTTAGACACTAATAATTCGAAAATGCATATGAAAAACAAGAAAAGACACCAATCAAGAAAATTTAAAGATCAAACAAGGAAAATCATCAAGAACAACTTGAAGATCAATGAAGAACACAATGCATATATGTTGAGTTAAGAAATTAACTAAATTAATTAGTGATGACAAACATTATTTTTGGTAAATAAATAATTAGTATGGAGTAATTATAAATTGCATATTACTAATTATTTATTATGTGTTGCAGGCCATAATTCAATTCAAGCAGCCCAATTGCAATAAAATAAAAACAAAAAAACAAAAGCTGAGGGCTAGTAATTCAAGCGTAGCCCAAATAGAATATAAAGCAAATGGCAAGAATGGTGGGCTGAAAGCAAAAAATAGAAGTCCAAGGAAAAGCAAAGAAAGAAGTTGATGGGCCAAACAGATTACATGAATCAAACCGATCTAAGCCCAAAGTGAATTTCAATTCCCTCCATCTTGCCTTACCAAAAGCATCGGACTCTCCTCTCTGACCAAGTCAAATCAAAGCTTCAGAAAATTAAGAAAGAGAAAGAGAGAAAAAGCTTCTTCCCAAAGCTAGTAACCAAAGAAGCAAGAAAGAGAAAGTTTAAGCTTGAAACACAGAAGCTAAAATAGAAAATCCAAACCAAATCAAGCTTAGGTTAAAGGTAATCCATCTCATCTTGCATGCATCAGATCTTCTTCTCTTCTTCCCAACTCTATGCTCTATCCGAAAATGGCATTCAAGGGAAAGTTGTTCTCTGCCCTATTCTGCTTTACATATACGGTCACAAGTGATACTTGGGGACCAAGTAGTTTCTCAATGGCTAAGATCAAGTTGACCATGAGAAGATCTCTATGGTTGCTGTTTTATGGCTTTCGGTCAAGGTAAGGAAGTCAGAAGGAGAGTTTCTACTCTAAGGTTTATTGAGAAAAAGTGAATCTGTGGGTTGGTGAAGCTCAAGGCTCAAGGTATTGACCTTGGAAGAAGAACCCAGCAACATGCAAGGAGATAAAAGAGGTTTGCTGTTCATTTAGAAACCAAGGAGAGAAAACCAATGAATAGAGGTTTTGTTCTGAGAGAGCTCTTTGAAGAAGTTCAACTAACTGGACAGTGTATCCTAATCAAAGGTGCATTCTGCCAGTATGAAGAACTAAATCAAAGGCTTGCTAATCTAGTTTTTTACATAGCCCAGAGGCTGTTGATGAAGTCAATCTCCTTCATGTTTTACAGATTGTGATGTTCTTTTTTATGTTTATCTCTCTGTAATTTCTTGTGAGAAAAGGCATTATGAGAAAGCTCAAGTAAAAGCCATGAGTGGAAAAAGGCTGAGTGAAACACTTGAGAGAAAAGCCTAGAGTTATTTTCTGATTTCTTTAGGTATGTTTATGTCTTGTATCTTGTACCTGTAAGGTATCCCTTTCTTAGTTAGGTTAGCACTAAGAGTGAATAGTTAGGTATTAGCATAGCCAATGCCAAGTTAGTTAGAACTTGAGTGTGAAAGGATTGAGTCAATCCTGTGAAATTACTATTAACTATAGTGAAATTCTTCCATAGTTGTGGAGGAGACTGGACGTAGGTTGCATAGCACAAGGCAACCGAACCAGGATACATGTTGGTGTTAGCTTTTCTCTTCTCTATTGTGTTCTGTTTTCTGATATTCATGAGACAAAAATAAATTGTCTCATAAATTTCTGCTGTTGAGTACAAACAGAATCAGAATTGAAAGTTTGTTTTAAAAGGATAATAACAGCAACTTAAAAGGAAGGCTGAGATTCAACCCCCTTCTCTAAGCCTACCACAACCTTCAATTGGTATCAGGAGCTAAGGTCTCAAGAATCAAGCTTAACTGCTTGGAGCAAGGATCCAATGGCGAACAACTTGGGCACAACCACAGTTGCCTACACCCTCACTAAAGGCTAGTCAAACAACCAGCCACCTTTCTTCAACGGGAAGAACTACTCCTACTGGAAAGAAAGGATAAGGATTTTCATCCAATCCATTGACTACAACATATGGAAGATTGTTGTGAGCGGTCCCAAGATCCCAACAAAAATAAGTGCTGATGGAGTGGTGACTCCAGAAGAAGAAGAAGCTGAATGGAATGAAGATGATAAGAAGAAGATAGAGCTGAATGCTAAAGCAATCAACCTTCTTCACTATGCTATCAGCTTTGAAGAGTATCGGAAGGTGTCTAGATGCAAGACAGCTAAAGAAATCTGGGAAAAACTCCAGGTTACACACGAAGGCACTAAACAAGTCAAAGAAACGAGGATTGATATGCTGCGAAAAGAGTACGAGATGTTTAACATGAAGGATGGAGAAAGAATTGATGAAGCGTTTGAGAGATTCTCAATCATAATCAACAACCTTGATGCTATGGGTACAAACTATGCAGAACAAACCTTGGTGAGAAAACTCCTTAGAAGCCTCACAAAAGAATGGGAAAACACTGCCACTGTACTAACCGAGAGTAACAACATAAGTCCCATAACCTATGATGAGCTGAGAGGAAAACTCCTTGCTTATGAAGCCACACACACAAACACAAACTCAAAGAAAAAGGGAATAGCCCTCAAGTCACAAATATAACCGAAAGAGAGTGAGTCTAGTAATGGTATTTTAGATGACGAGCTTTTGTTTTTTGATAGGAGATTTAGAAGGATGATGAAGAATAAAGGCAAATACAAGAGTTCAAGTTCAAAGGAGCACAAGTTTGATTTGAGCAAGATGACGTGTCATCACTGTAAAAAGGCTGGACACTTCAAGCTAAACTGTCCAAAGCTCAAAAAGGAGGACAAAGGAAAAAAGGAAAGGAAGAGAGTACTCATGGCAGCTTGGGAGGAACTTGAGAATGACTCAAATGAAGAAGAAGAATCTGAAGGAGATGACAAAGACTGCTTCATGGCTGGAAACAACAATCTTGATGAGGTAAACTATTATGATTTGACCATTGAGGACTTGCATTCTATTATTGATGATCTCCCTTTAAACACATCAAAACTGCTTGACAAATACAATGAATGCATATCTGAAAGAGATGTGTTAAGAGTTGAAAATAATTTTTTAAAAGAAAAGTGAAGGAAACTGAATGTGCTTTGGACATCATTGAAGAAAACAGATTTCTAAAAAGTGAACTTGAAAAATTAAAAGGAAAGCACATTGTGGATCCTTCTCATGAGTTAATTGCTGAAAATGAAAGATTAAATGATATGATTAAAAGGCTGAATGGTGACTTAGCAAAATTTGCTCAAGGTTCTAGCAACTTGGACAAATTACTTGCAAGTCAAAGACCATTATTTGAAAAATCTGGTTTAGGCTACATAGCCAAGGAAGATGCAGTTTCTAATACTTCCTCTATAAAATTTGTGGCTTCTTCATCAAATACCAAATCCATACCAAACAAATCGGATATTGGATATATTTCAACTTTTGAAGAAAAATTTGATGAAGTATACACAAGTGAAACTGAACCTTCACCAAGAAATGATCCGAGTTCAAACCGGCCAGGGTTGGGTTACATTTTGAAAAATGAGGCTACTTTCAAGAAACCATTTTTCTACAATAAAACCTCTTTTTCGAAAAATCCAAAGAGTTTTAAAAATTCTGGTGAAAATATTTTTGCAAAGAGGAACAATTATAACAAAAATCAGTTTGTTAAAAGAAATGCATCTCCTCCAAAAACCAGAAAATTTCAACCATTTAATCACTTCAAGCAATTTAACTCACCTAAATTTTAGCGACACACATCAGTAAATCATTGTGTTAATTGCAAGAAAATTTGTCACTCATATGAACAATGCTTCATTGAAAAGAGAGTTGTAGGAAACAAAGTCTACAATGTTATTTGTGATTTCAATGCACTTGGGCAACCAAGATGGATTAACTTCAAAGGATCCAAATCAATTTGGATACCTAAGGCTACTTGAAACTCATCATGCAAATTTGCCTAGCATCCAAGAACAAAAAGGACATGTGGTACATTGATAGTGGATGTTCAAGGCACATGACTGGAAGGTCAACCTACTTCATCAAACTAAACAAGTATGATGGAGGTTTTGTGACCTTTGGAGATGATGGTAAAGGTAAAATCATTGCTGTTGGAAAAGTAGGTAATGAACAATCTACTTTCATTGATGATGTACTTTTGGTATGTGGTTTGAAGCACAACCTTTTGAGTATAAGTCAGCTGTGTGACTTAGGATATTTAGTAATTTTCAAAAGACTTGAATGCTGTGTTGTTAGTGAAAGAACAAATGAAGTGATGTTTGTTGCCAAGCGTTTTAATAATATGTATGGACTTACTCTTGATGAACTAAAGGATCAAAATGTAGCTTGTCTTCACTCTAAAGAATCTGAAAAGTGGTTATGGCACAAGAGATTGGGCCATGCAAGTATGTTTCAAATAAACAAACTTGTAAAGAAAGAATTAGTAAGAGGTCTTCCTTTGATAAAATTTGACAAAGACATCACTTGTGATGCTTGCCAAATGGGAAAACAAACAAAAAGTTCTTTTAAACCAAAGGAAGACATCTCTACTAAAAGACCACTTGAGTTGCTACACATTGATTTATTTGGTCCAACAAGAACTCAAAGCCTAGGTGGTAAACATTATGGTTTAGTAATTGTGGATGACTACACTAGGTTTGGTTGGGTTTTATTTCTTGCACACAAAAATGAAGCCTTTTCGGCCTTTGAACCTTTTTGCAAGAAAATTCAAAATGAAAAGGATTTGAAAATCTCTTCTATAAGGAGTGATCATGGAACTGAATTTGAAAATAATTTATTTGAGTCCTTTGGTGAGGAATTTGGAATATCTCACAACTTCTCTTGTCCAAGAACACCACAACAAAATGGTGTTGTGGAAAGAAGAAATAGAAGCATACAAGAGATGACAAGAGCTATGCTTTGTGAGAGTAATGTTCCAAAATTCCTTTGGGCTGAAGCGGTTAACACGGCTTGCCCCATTTTGAATAGAACAATCATAAGAAAATTTTTGAAGAAAACCCCTTATGAACTTTGGAAAGGCTACCCACCAAACTTAGATTACTTGCACATCTTTGGATGCAAATGTTTTGTTTTAAATTACAAAAAAAATTTGGGAAAATTTGATCCAAAGGCTTATGAGTGTTTGTTTGTAGGATATTCCACAACTAGTAAAGCATATAGGGTTTATCATCAAAATGCTAGAATTATTGAAGAGTCCATACATATTACATTTTGTGATACTAACTTGGTGCAAAGCATTTTGGAAGATTGTGATGCAGGAAATCAGGCTCAAAAGGAAGATGAAATCACTCAAAATTATGAAAAAGAAAATTCTGGTAAAACTGAACCAGAAACTGCACCTGCTGAAAATTTGAGAGACAATTCCATTTTGTCTCATGAATTTGAAGGAAATCCTGGAAACAGCAGCATCCAGAATCCCTTGGTGACTGAATCTGCCACCAAATCCACCAGACCTCGTGAATGGAGGTTCTTGAAGAACTATCCCGAGGAATTTGTCATTGGGGACATTTCTCATGGAGTGCAAACAAGGTCTTCCACTAGAAAGGCAAATGAAGGATTAAACATTGCCCTTCTTTTACAAATAGAGCCCCAAAATGTCAAGGAAGCCCTTAGTGACCCTTCTTGGGTTAAAGCTATGGAGGATGAGCTTCTTGAGTTTGAAAAGAACCAAGTGTGGACTTTGGTTCAAAGGCCAAGTGGAAAGAAAGTAACCGGCACCAAGTGGATATTTCGAAACAAGTTGGGAGAAGATGGTAGCATTGCAAGAAACAAGGCAAGGCTAGTGGCACAAGGATATGACCAAGAAGAAGGAATAGACTTTGATGAATCCTTTTCCCCTGTTGCCCGAATGGAAGCCATAAGACTTCTCTTAGCTTATACTGTATTTTGTGGTTTTAAATTATATCAAATGGATGTGAAATGTGCATTTTTGAATGGAGTGATAGATAGAGAAGTATATGTGGAGCAGCCTCCTGGTTTTGAAAATAAAGAGCATTCTAATCATGTTTTCAAATTATCTAAAGCTCTCTATGGTTTAAGACAAGCTCTTAGAGCTTGGTATGAGAGACTTAGCTCTTTTCTTTTGAAAAATAGTTTTCAAAGAGGCACCACTGACACAACTCTATTTATCAAGAACTTTAATGATTCTTTTATTCTAGTCCAAATATATGTTGATGACATTATTTTTGGATCAGCTAATGAATCCCTTTGTTCTGAATTTGGAAAACTCATGACAAGTGAATTTGACATGAGTATGATGGGTGAACTTAATTTTTTCCTTGGGTTGCAAATTAAACAAACTGAAAAAGGTATTTTCATTCATCAAGAAAAGTATGCCAAGGAATTAGTTAAGAAATTTGGTATGGAAAATGCCAAACCCATGGGAACTCCCATGCATCCTAATTCTAAATTAGATAAGGGAGAAACTGAGAAAGATGTTGATGAGACTAGGTATAGAGGAATGATTGGTTCTCTTATGTACTTAACTTCCTCTAGACCCGACATTGTGCAAAGTGTTGGATTGTGTTCTAGGTTCCAATCCAAACCAAAAGAGTCACATCTTTCTGCAGTTAAAAGGATCATTAGATATGTTCATGGCACATCTAATTTCGATCTTTGGTATCCTAAGATTGATGATTTTTCTGTAGTTGGTTATTGTGATGCAGATTTTGCTGGTGATAGAGTTGATAGAAGGAGCACTTCAGGCTTATGTTGCTTCCTTGGGAAGTCCTTGAATGTTTGGTCAAGTAAGAAACAGCCAACTGTGGCTCTATCCACTGCTGAGGTTGAGTATATAGCTGCTTCTTCATGTTGTTCTCAGCTTTTATGGTTAAAAACACAGCTTGCCGATTACAAATTAAATGCTGAAAATATTCCTTTGATGTGTGATAATATGAGTGCCATTAATATTTCTAAAAATTCAGTTTTGCACTCTAGGACTAAACATATTGAAGTGAAGTTTCACTCAATACGAGAGCATGTCCAAAAGGGAGATATTAGCATTCAATTTGTTAAATCGGAGGAGCAATTAGCAGATATTTTCACAAAACCATTAGCTAAGGATAGATTCTGCATGCTTAGGACTTGTCTAGGAATTTTGAGTTATGATTCTTTATTTGAAACATGCTGATGTGTTTGCTGGAGCCTTTTGTCTCATAAACAGGTATGAGACAATTCTGGGCAGAAGAAGAGCGTTCCCCTTTAATCAGCGTGATCTGCACTTATTTCAAGTGCAAAATGATTTGGGCCAACCTCAAAAATCAGATCTAAAATGGCCCAATGTGTTTCCAATAAATCCAACTATCCCTGGGCCCATATATGAATGTCACAATTTTTTGTTTGGTTATTATTTGTTGATGGGCTATGTGATTAAAATGTTTTTTTTGAAAAGATTTTTTTTTCAAAAAGGACTTTCAGTCTGATCTTATTTTTTGGTTTTTTTTTAAATTAATTTCTAGTTTTATTTTAAAATCAAATAAAATCTTTCTTTTATGAGGTCATGTCTTTTCAAGTCTTTTCAAATGGTGATGCAGTTGCATGGTTTTGGAAATCTACTTTTGGGTACGGTTACCAACACTCCCTCTCTTTCCTCCATAACTTCTCCTCAAACTCTTCAGTTTCTTTCCACTCTCTTTACTGCTTCTCTTCCCTCAAAAGCCTAAATATCACCAAATGAGAAAGAAAACCATTGCTAAAAGGCCTCCTCGTGAAAAAATCTTCAAGCCTCTCACTAAGCCCTCAACCCGCTCTCACGACCGAACTTTCACTCCATCTTCCTCTCCTTCTACCTCTCCTCCTCGGTGTGATCCCATGGAAATAACAAAAAATCCTTCTAGGGTTACTCCTTCCGCCAAGAAGACGCCACAGACGAAAGATCCTCCATCCAAGCCAGGGTCATCGAAACCGAGTTCATCCAAGGGGAAGCGACCAGCCGCACCTGAACCTCCACCTGAGCCCACACAACCAAAGTCTAGGTCTGTTCCATCATGTTCTCAAAGAGGTAAAACTCGAGTTCCTCTTAAGTCAGTTAAAGAACCAGACATTGGCCCTTTTGATCACAAAGCTCACTTTTTGACTTCTCATTCGAACTATAACCATTATAGATTCAAATCTGCCATGAACAATGATTTTTATGAAGGGGTTATCCAATATCGTACCCTATGTCCCTCTTTTCTCGCTGATTTGCCTTCTTTGAAAAGAAAAGGTTTTTCATTTGTTGATAACTTGATTTTTCTGGACTGGAATCACCTTTTTGACATCAAAAAGCCTGTTTATCCCTTGTTGGTCAAAGAATTTTATACAAACATGACTTATCATGAAGGCACTACTCACTTATATGTAAAGGGCCGAGACATAGTTTTAAATAATGAAACTATCAGTGATGCTTTGAAGTATACCGATGTTGGGCCTTGTGCTTACACTTCGGTTAAGTGGGATGAAGGTGTTGGAATTTCTTATCATGATGCATTGGCACACATCTGTGAACATGTCTCTTTAATTGATGGCATTACACCCACTCACAAAGCCCTAGGATATGAGCGTGCTCAATTGCACCGAATGGTCAACCACATTATTCTGCCTCAAAGCGGCTCATATCAAAGGGTTTTCTACACTGATACTCTTGTTCTATATGCCCTTCTCACCAAAACTAAAATTTCATTTGCATACTTGATGGTTAGATATATGTTTGACTCTGTTAGGAGTGAAAAGGACAAATCACTTCCTTATGGCATGTTTCTAACTTGCATATTTGAGTATTTTGGTGTTGACTTGACCAATGAGAACTATGAAAATAGACATTCATACCTAAAGGGGGGTAGTTCAGTGAAACAGAACAAAGGACCCACTAGATCTGAAAGAGTTGTCCTAGATGATGAAGATGATGATTTTGTCCCTGATGATTCTTGGTGCACGAATTGTGAATCACACTTTTCACAACGCGTACCACTAACCAGCAAGTGCACTGGGTCGTCCAAGTAATACCTTACGTGAGTAAGGGTCGACTCCCACGGAGATTGTTGGTTTGAAGGAATCTATGGTTATCTTGTGATTCTTAGTCAGGAAGTCAATTATATTTATCAGTTGAATTGCGAATAAACAAGAGAGCATGGATTAAAGGTTACTTGTTGTGCAATAATGGAGAATATGTTGGATTTTTGGAGATGCTTTGCGTTTTGAATCTCTGCTTTCCTCTGTCTTCTAATTCATGCATGCACGTCCTCCTATGGCAAGCTGTGTGTTGGTGGATCACCGTTGTCAATGGCTACCATCCATCCTTCCAGTGAAAATGGTCCGGGTGCGCTGTCACCGCACGGCTAATCATCTGCAGGTTCTCAATCGTACCAGAATAGGATTTACTATCCTTTTGCGTCTGTCACTATGCCCAGCACTCACGAGTTTGAAGCACGTCACAGTCATTCAATCCCAGAGTCCTACTCGGAATACCACAGACAAGGTTTAGACTTTCCGGACTCTCATGAATGCCGCCATCAATCTAGCTTATACCACGAAGATTCTGGTTAAGAGATCTAAGAGATACTCATTCAATCTAAGGTAGAACGGAAGTGGTTGTCAGGCACGCGTTCATAGGGAATGATGATGATTGTCACGTTCATCACATTCAGATTGAAGTGCGAATGAATATCTTAGATAGGAACACGCATGTTGAATAGAAAACAGAAATACTTGCATTAATTCATCGAGACACAGCAGAGCTCCTCACCCCCAACAATGGAGTTTAGAGACTCATGCCGTCAAAGAGTACAAAGTTCAGATCTAAAATGTCCTGAGATACAAAATAAGTCTCTAAAAGTTTTTTAAATACTAAACTAGTAACCTAGGTTTACAGAAAATGAGTAAACCATAACAGATGGTATAGAGATCCACTTCTGGGGCCCACTTGGTGTGTGCTAGGGCTGAGACTTAAGCAATTCATGTGCATAAGGCCATTTTGGGCGTTCAACGCCAGGTTTGGATCCATTTATGGCGTTGAACTCCAACTTTTAATCCTTTTCTGGCGCTGGACGCCAGAATTGGGCAGAGAACTGGCGTTGAACGCCAGTTTACATCGTCTATCCTTGAGCAACGTATGGACTATTATATATTGCTGGAAAGCCCTGGATGTCTACTTTCCAACGCAATTAGAAGCACGCCATTTCGAGTTCTGTAGCTCCAGAAAATCTATTTTGAGTGCAGGGAGGTCAGAATCCAACAGCATCAGTAGTCCTTTTTCAGCCTGAATCAGATTTTTGCTCAGCTCCCTCAATTTCAGCCAGAAAAATAACTGAAATTACAGAAAAACACACAACTCATAGTAAAGTCCAGAAATATGAATTTTTCCTAAAAACTAATGAAAATAAACTAAAAACTAACTAAAACATACTAAAAGCTATATGAAATTAACCCCAAAAAGCGTATAAAATATCCGCTCATCACAACACCAAACTTAAACTGTTGCTTGTCCTCAAGCAACTAGACAAATAAAATAGAAGACTAATAGGTTGAGAAGTAATAATATCTCAGAGTTCTTGAGTGAAGCTCAGATTCTAATTAGATGAGCGGGACTAGTAGCTTTTTGCTTCCGAACAGTTTTGGCATCTCACTTTATCCATTGAAGCTCAGAGTGATTGGCATCTATAAGAACTTAGAATTCAGATAGTGTTATTGATTCTCCTATTTCAGTATGATGATTCTTGAACACAGCTATTTCATGAGTCTTGGCCGTGGCCCTAAGCACTTTGTTTTCCAGTATGACCACCGGATACATAAATGCCACAGACACATAATTGGGTGAACCCTTTGGATTGTGACTCAGCTTTGCTAAAGTCCCCAATTAGAGGTGTCCAGAGTTCTTAAGCACACTCTTCTTTCTGCTTTGGACCTTGACTTTAACCGCTCAGTCTCAAGTTTTCACTTGACACCTTCACGCCACAAGCACATGGTTAGGGACAGCTCGGTTTAGCCGCTTAGGCCAGGATTTTATTCCCTTAGGCCCTCCTATCCACTGATGCTCAAAGCCTTGGGATCCTTTTTATTACCCTTGCCTTTTGATTTTAAGGGCTATTGGCTTTTTTTGCTTTTTTTTTTGCTGCTTTTTCTTGCTTCAAGAATCATTTTTATGATTTTTCAGATTATCAATAACATGTCTCATGTTCACCATTCTTTCAAGAGCCAACATATTTAACAGTCTTAAACAACAAATTCAAAAGACATATGCACTGTTCAAGCATTCATTCAGAAGACAGAAAGCATTGCCACCATATTTAATTAATTAGAATTTCTCTTATTAAAACTCGAAATTTTATTGCCTCTTATTCAAAAGATCTATTACTTTATTCATGTTTGCTGATGATGAGAAAAATAAACTATAGCTTAATTGGAGAAAAAAATCAAAATAGACACTAGTTACTACTATATGACTCCTAAGGTAAACTTCTATAAGGACACTATCACAGAGTTAAGGCAGAAATTGGAAATTAACAACCTTTATTCTGGGAGAACGGGGGTTCCTCTGATCTTTGGGGTGCTTGGTCCTGCAAGAGATAACTTCTGGCGCTTCAAGTCCCTTAAGTCACGCCCTTTCTCTTCTTGTTCTTTAAACATATAGGTAAGAATTTGACTGTGTTCCTTCTGTTCTTTTATGATTTGTTCCATAGCTTCCCGTATCTTGGTAACAGACGTCTCAAGATACTCCCAATATTCAGATTGAGGGATTTCTGGGAGAAATTCCTGCGTTTTCTTCTTGATGGGATCATCCTGTGCTTGTTGTTTTTCCATTAATGCCTTGGTGATTGGCTTCTCAACTGAGATGTACTCAGTTATTCCCATCCTTACTCCAGCATCCTTGCAGAGCGATATCACGCTTGGATAAGCCAACCTGGCTTCTTTAGAATTTTTGTTAGCAATTTTGTAGAGTTCGGCTGAGATCAGCTTATGAACTTCCACTTCTTTTCCCATCATGATGCAATGGATCATCACTGCTCTTTTAACTGTGACTTCAGAACGGTTGCTGGTAGGCAACAGAGAATGCCCAATGAAGTCCAGCCATCCTCTGGTGACTGGTTTGAGATCTTCTCTCTTGAGTTGATTTGGGACACCCTTTGTGTTGGTGGTCCACCTGGCTCCAGGGATACATATGTCCTCTAGAATCTTATCCAGGCCCTTGTCTGTTCTCATCATTCTCCTGTTGAAGGAGTCTGGATCATCTTTCAGCTGAGGTAGCTTTAAGATCTCTCTGATCTTGTCAGGGGTGGTATGAACAATCTTTCCTCTGACCATGGTCCGATATTCATAGAAAGCAGTTCCAGATAGTTTTTGCTTGTCAGTCTGCCACATATTAGCATAAAACTCCTGGATCATATTCCTTCCCACTTTCGTTTCAGGATTAGCTAGGACTTCCCAGTTCCTTATTCGAATTTACTCCTGGATCTCCGGATATTCATCTTCCTTCAGATCGAATCTAACTTCCGGGATCACTGATCTCAGACCCATTATTTTATTATAATGGTCTGAATGTTCTTTAGATAAGAACTTCCCTTGATTCCAAAGTGGTTTTGGAACGCTCTCTTTCTTGCCTCTTGAAGTGGGTTGTTTTCCTTTGGGAGCCATGATCTTAGTGATCGCGGATAAACACACCAAACTTAGAGGTTTGCTTGTCCTCAAGCAAAAGAAAAGAAAGGAGAGGGAAAGAAGGAGAGCTAGGTGCAATTGTTGATGGGAGGGGAGGGAGGCCGAACTCAAATTTATAGGGAGGGAGGGTGGGTTTTTCGAAAAAGAAGAGATAAAGATATGATAAAAAGATTTATTTGGAAAAGATAAGATAGAAGATATGATAAGAGAAGATATAGTTTAAAATTGAGAGGATATGAAAGATTTTTGAAAAAGATAGATTTAGATTTTGAAAAAGATAAAGTGGAGGTTTTGAAAAAGATATTGATGAGTTGAAAAGATAGATTTGTAAAAAAAAAAGTTTTGAAAAGAGTTGGATTGAATTTGCAAAGAGGCCTGGTGCTTATAGATTAAAATACATTTGATATTTTTAGGGTAGGGTTTTTAGAAATTATGGAATTTAGAAATCAAGGTTCTTAACATGTTTATGTAAGAAATCATGAATTGAAGTATGAAAATCAAGATTTAGAATGAAAAAAATTTGAATAAAAATGAGTTTTGTCTCCTCCCTGCCATCCTGGCATTTGAACGCCCAAACACTGCCTGTTTTGGGCGTTGAACGCCCAAATGCTGCTCTCCTGGGCGTTCAACGCCCAGCTGCTACCATTACTGGCGTTCAACGCCCAGTGGGTGCCCATTTCTGGCGTTCAACGCCCAGATTGCTACCATTACTGGCGTTTTCTTGCCAGTGAGCTCTTTTTCTCTGTTTTGCGTGCCGAGTCCTTCTGTAACTCTGTGGACTTATACAAATGATTCCTCACCTTAGTGTCAGTGAACTTTATATAAACAAATAAAAATAAAAATAGGGCAAAATGCTTAGAGGATTGTTGCCCCATGGCTGGGTTGCCTCCCAGCAAGCGCTTCTTTATTGTCTTTAGCTGGACCTTTCTGAGCTTTTAATCTAGCTTCAGCCTTGAGCATTCTTGCTCAATGTTGCCTTCAAGATAATGCTTGATTCTCTGTCCATTGACAATGAACTTCTTATTAGAATCAATATCTTGAAGCTCCACATAACCATATGGTGATACACTTGTAATCACGTATGGTCCCCTCCACCGGGATTTCAGTTTCCCGGGGAATGGCCTGAGTCTAGAGTTAAACAACAGAACCTTCTGTACTGGTTCAAAGATTCTAGATGACAGCTTTCTGTCATGCCACTTTTTTTATTTTTCTTTATAAAGCTTGGCATTTTCGAAAGCTGTGAATCTGAATTCCTCTAGCTCATTTAGCTGGAGCAATCGTTTTTCTCCTGCTAATTTGGCATCAAAGTTTAGGAATCTGATTGCCCAGTAGGCCTTATGTTCCGGCTCCACGGGCAGGTGACATGCCTTACCATACACGAGTTGGTAGGAGAGGTCCCTATAGGGGTCTTGAATGCTGTTTTGTAAGCCCACAGAGCATCATCCAAGCCCCGTGCCCAATCCTTTCTACGGGTATTTACTGTCCGTTCCAGGATTCTCTTTAATTCTCTGTTAGAGACTTCAGCTTGCCCATTAGTTTGTGGATGATATGGAGTAGCCACCTTATGGCGAATTCCATACCGAACCATGGCAGAGTAAAGCTGTTTATTGCAGAAGTGAGTGCCCCCATCACTGATTAGTACTCTCGGGACACCAAACCTGCTAAAGATATGTTTCTGGAGGAACTTCAGCACTATTTAGTATCATTGGTGGGTGTGGCAATGGCCTCAACCCATTTTGATACATAGTCAACTGCCACCAGAATATAGGTGTTTGAGTATGATGGTGGGAAAGGTCCCATGAAGTCAATTCCCCATACATCAAACAACTCAATTTCCAAGATTCCTTGTTGAGGCATGGCATAACCATGAGGCAGATTACCAGCTCTTTGGCAACTGTCACAGTTACATACAAACTCTCGGGAATCTTTATAGAGTTTGGGCCAATAGAAGCCACATTGGAGGACCTTGGTGGCTGTTCGCTCACCTCCGAAATGGCCTCCATATTGTGATCCATGGCAATGCCATAGGATCCTTTGTGCTTCTTCTCTAGGCACACACCTACGGATTATTCCGTCTGCACATTTCTTAAAGAGATAGGGTTCATCCCACAAGTAGTACTTTGCATCAGTAATTAATTTCTTCTTTTGTGTCCTGTTGTACTCCTTGGGTATGAACCTTGTAGCTTTATAGTTTGCAATATCGGCAAACCATGGTGTTTCCTGAATGGCAAATAAATGCTCATCCGGAAAAGTCTCAGAGATCTCAAGAGAGGGGAGGGGCGTCCCTTCTACTGGCTCTATCCGGGACAGATGATCAGCTACCTGGTTCTCTGTCCCTTTTCTGTCTCTTATTTCTATATCAAACTCTTGCAGAAGCAACACCCATTTGATGAGCCTGGGTTTTGAATCCTGCTTTGTGAATAGATATTTAAGAGCAGCATGATCAGTATACACAATCACTTTTGATCCTACTAAGTATGATCTGAACTTGTCAATGGCGTAAACCACTGCAAGTAATTCTTTTTCTGTGGTTGTGTAATTTTTTTGGGCATCATTTAAAATGCAACTAGCATAATAAATGACATACAGAAGCTTGTCATGCCTCTGTCCCAATACTGCACCAATGGCGTGATCACTGGCATCACACATTAGCTCAAATGGTAACGTCCAGTCTGGTGCAGAAATGACTAGTGCTGTGACCAGCTTAGCTTTCAGCGTTTCAAACGCCTGCAGGCACTCTGTGTCAAACACAAATGGCGTGTCAGCAGCTAGCAGATTGCTTAGAGGTTTTGCGATTTTTGAAAAATCCTTTATAAACCTCCTATAGAATCCTGCATGCCCCAGAAAGCTTCTGATTGCCTTAACATTGGCAGGTGGTGGTAATTTTTCAATTACCTCTATTTTTGCTTGATCCACCTCTATTCCCTTGTTTGAGATTTTATGCCCAAGAACAATTCCTTCAGTCACCATGAAGTGACACTTTTCCTAGTTTAAAACTAGGTTGGTCTCTTGGCATCTTTTCAGAACAAGTTTCAGGTGATCAAGACAGGAGCTGAATGAGTCTCCATATACTGAGAAGTCATCCATGAAGACTTCCAGAAATTTTTCCACCATATCAGAGAAAATAGAGAGCATGCATCTCTGGAAGGTTGCAGGCGCATTACATAGCCCAAATGGCATCCTTCTGTAAGCAAACACTCCAGATGGACATGTGAATGCTGTTTTCTCTTGATCCTGGGGATCTACTACAATCTGGTTGTAGCCTGAGTAGCCATCCAAAAAGCAGTAATAATCATGACCTGCTAGTCTTTCTAGCATCTGGTCTATGAATGGTAAAGGAAAATGATCCTTTCTGGTGGCTGTATTGAGCCTTCTGTAGTCAATACACATGCGCCACCCTGTAACTATTCTTGTAGGAACCAGTTCATTTTTTTCATTATGAATCACTGTCATGCCTCCCTTTTTTGGGACGACTTGGACAGGGCTCACCCAGGGGCTATCAGAAATAGGATAAATAATCCCAGCCTCTAGTAATTTGGTGACCTCTTTCTGCACCACTTCTTTCATGGCTGGATTTAGCCGCCTCTGTGGTTGAACCACTGGTTTGGCATTATCCTCCAATAAGATTTTGTGCATGCATCTAGCTGGGCTTATGCCCTTAAGGTCACCTATGGACCACCCAAGAGCTGTCTTGTGTGTCCTTAGCACTTGAATAAGTGCCTCCTCTTCCTGTGAATTTAAAGCAGATCTTATGATCACTGGAAAAGTGTTACCTTCTCCCAGAAACGTATATTTCAAGGATGGTGGTAATGGCTTGAGCTTGGGTTTAGGAGGTTTTTCCTCTTCCAGAAGAAATTTCAGAGGCTCTTTCATGCCCTCTGAATCCTCTAAATCAGGCTGAACATCTTTAAAGATGTTTTTCAACTCTGATTCAAGACTCTCAACCATGTTGATCTCTTCTACCAAAGAGTCAATAAGATCAACTTTCATGCAGTCTTTTGATGTGTCTGGATGCTGCATGGCTTTGACAGCATTCAACTTGAATTCATCATCATTGACTTTCAGGGTTATTTCCCCCTGTTGGACGTCAATGAGGGATCGTGCAGTTGCTAGGAAGGGTCTTCCTATAATGAGAGTAGCACTCTTGTGCTCCTCCATTTCCAGCACAACAAAGTCAGTGGGAAAGGCGAATGGCCCAACTCTGACAATCATGTCTTCAATCACGCCTGATGGGTATTTAGTGGAACCATCAGCAAGTTGGATACATATCCGGGTTGGTTTAACTTCTTTAGTTAAGCCAAGCTTTCTGATAGTGGATGCAGGTATTAGGTTGATGCTTGCCCCAAGATCGCATAAAGCTGTCTTGGTGCAATTACCTTCTAATATGCATGGTATCAGAAAACTCCCAGGGTCTTTAAGCTTTTCAGGAAAGCTCTTCAGAATGACTGCACTGCATTCTTCAGTGAGGAGAACTCTTTCTGTTTCTCTCCAATCCTTTTTATGACTCAAGATCTCTTTCATGAACTTGGCATAAGAAGGTATTTGCTCAAGTGCTTCTGCAAAAGGAATCTTTATTTCAAGAGTCCTGAGATAAT
Source organism: Arachis hypogaea (assembly GCF_003086295.3). NCBI lineage: Eukaryota > Viridiplantae > Streptophyta > Magnoliopsida > Fabales > Fabaceae > Arachis > Arachis hypogaea. The sequence goes on from NC_092055.1 coordinate 50,551,526, forward strand.
CTGCAAAGCGAGCAAATTGCTTATCCTGCTCCTCTTTCCGGAGTTTTTGAGGATAAGGTATCTTGGCTTTATATTCTTCAACCTTAGTTGTTGTAGGTTTATTGCCTACAGAAGTGGTTGAAGAAGCCTTTTTAGAGGGGTTGCTTTCAGCATTTGTGTGTGTCTGATCCCTCACTGGCAATTGAGTGCCAGAGTTAGAGACTGGAGTAACGTTAGATGCCAACTCCTTCTCTGTTCCTGGCATCTGAATGCCAGAATTGTGCCCATTTTGGGTGTTCAGCGCCAGATCCTGCCCATTTTGGGCGTTCAACGCCAGATCCTTGCCCATTTCTAGCGTTGAACGCCAATCCTGCTTTGTTTCTGGTGTTGAACGCCAGTTTTGGCCATGGTCTGGGCGTTCAGCGCCAGCCTTCCACCAATTTTCTGGCGTTTTAGCGCCAAAATTATTTTTTCCTGGGCTCTTACTGTCCTCAGGTGAATCTTGGGTGGTTTGCTCATTTCTTGGCTTTTTGTTGCCTTGAGGTGGGGTATTCAATGTTTTCCCACTTCTTAGTTGAACTGCTTGGCATTCTTCTATTATTTGCCTTGACAGCTACTGCTTTGTTTGCTTAAACTGTTCATCCATATGTATATTAGCCATCCTTGTCTCTTGTAGTCTATCTTTGAATTCGGCTAACTGCTTTGTTAGAAAGTCCAATTGCTGATTAAATTCAGCAGCTTGTTTTACAGGACTGAGTTCAGCACTTGCTGTTTTAACCTCTTTTTTCATGGAAGGGTCACTGCTTAGGTACAGATGCTGATTCCTGGCAATTGTATCAATGAGCTCTTGAGCCTCTTCAATTGTCTTTCTCATGTGGATAGATTCACCAGCTGAGTAATCTAGAGACATCTGAGCTCCTTCAGTAAGCCCATAATAGAAGATGTCTAACTGAACCCACTCTGAAAACATTTCAGAGGGGCATTTTCTTAGCATCTCTCTGTATCTCTCCCAGGCATCATAAAGAGATTCATTATCTCCTTGTTTAAAGCCTTGGATGTCCAGCCTTAGCTGTGTCATCCGTTTTGGGGGAAAGTATTGATTCAGGAATTTTTCTGTCAGCTGTTTCCATGTCCTTATGCTGGCCTTAGGTTGGTTATTTAACCACCTCTTAGCTTGATCTTTCACAGCAAATGGAAACAGTAATAGTCTGTAGACATCCTGATCTATTTCCTTATCATGTACTGTGTCAGCAATTTGTAAAAACTGTGCCAGAAACTCTGTAGGTTCTTCCTGTGGAAGACCGGAATACTGGCAATTTTGATGCACCATGATAATGAGCTGAGGATTCAACTCAAAGCTACTGACTCCAATGGAGGGTATGCAGATACTACTCCCATATGAAGCAGTAGAGGGGTTAGAATATGACCCCAGAGTCCTCTTGGACTGTTCATTTCTGCTTATGTCCATGATGGAGAAAGGGAGATGATGTAAAATAGAGAAAATATTTTTATTTATTTATTTATTTATTTATTTCAAAAATGAAATAAATTAAAATAAAATAAATAAAAAAAATTGAGTGAAGAATTTCGAAAACTGAGGAGAGAGAAAGTGGTTAGGAAGTTTTGAAAAGGATATGATGATTTTTTTTTTGAAACAGGTTTTAAATTTTGAAATAAAAATCTGAATTTTAGAAATAGATTTCGAAAATTTGCTTTTAAAACAGAGAGAAAAGATATTTTTGAATTTAAAGAGGAGAGAGAAAAACAATAAGATAGCACAAGATTTAAAAATTTTTTTAGATCTGATGCTCCTTGTTTTCGAAAATTTTTAAGGGAAAAAAACACTAAGGAACACCAAACTTAAAGATTTTAAGATCAAGACACAAGGAAAACTCAAGAACACTTTGAAGATTCACAAGAACATAAGAACACGAAGGAAGAACACCAAACTTAAAATTTTTAGAAAACCGAACTAAAATTTTCGAAAAACACAGAGAAATCAACAAGAAAATACCAAACTTAAAGTTTGGCACAGGATTTAATAGAAAAATTATTTTTGAAAAAGATTTTAATAAGAAAATAAGGATTCTAAAGTTTTAGCACGACAATAATACGAGACTCTAAACAAAAAGAGAAATTTTTCCTAATCTAAGCAACAAAATAAACCGTTAGTTGTCCAAACACGAACAATCCCCGGCAACGGCACCAAAAACTTGGTGCACGAATTGTGAATCACACTTTTCACAACGCGTACCACTAACCAGCAAGTGTACTGGGTCGTCCAAGTAATACCTTACGTGAGTAAGGGTCGAATCCCACGGAGATTGTTGGTTTGAAGCAATCTATGGTTATCTTGTGATTCTTAGTCAGGAAGTCAATTATATTTATCAGTTGAATTGCGAATAAACAAGAGAGCATGGATTAAAGGTTACTTGTTGTGCAGTAATGGAGAATATGTTAGAGTTTTGGAGATGCTTTGCGTTCTGAATCTCTGCTTTCCTCTGTCTTCTGATTCATGCATGCATGTCCTCCGATGGCAAGCTGTGTGTTGGTGGATCACCGTTGTCAAGGTCTACCATCCATCCTTCCAGTGAAAATGGTCCGGGTGCGCTGTCACCGCACGACTAATCATCTGCAGGTTCTCAATCGTACCGGAATAGGATTTACTATCCTTTTGCGTCTGTCACTACGCCCAGCACTCACGAGTTTGAAGCACGTCACAGTCATTCAATCCAAGAGTCTTACTCGGAATACCACAGACAAGGTTTAGACTTTCCGGACTCTCATGAATGCCGCCATCAATCTAGCTTATACCACGAAGATTCTGGTTAAGAGATCTAAGAGATACTCATTCAATCTAAGGTAGAACGGAAGTGGTTGTCAGGCACGCGTTCATAGGGAATGATGATGATTGTCACGTTCATCACATTCAGGTTGAAGTGCGAATGAATATCTTAGATAGGAACACGCATGTTGAATAGAAAACATAAATACTTGCATTAATTCATCGAGACACAGTAGAGCTCCTCACCCCAACAATGGAGTTTAGAGACTCATGCCGTCAAAGAGTACAAAGTTCAGATCTAAAATGTCCTGAGATACAAAATAAGTCTCTAAAAGTTGTTTAAATACTAAACTAGTAACCTAGGTTTACAGAAAATGAGTAAACCATAATAGATGGTATAGAGATCTACTTCTGGGGCCCACTTGGTGTGTGCTGGGGCTGAGACTTAAGCAATTCACGTGCATAAGGCCATTTTGGGCGTTCAACGCCAGGTTTGGATCCATTTTTGGCGTTGAACTCCAACTTTTAATCCTTTTCTGGTGCTGGACGCCAGAACTGGGTAGAGAACTGGCGTTGAACGCCAGTTTACGTCATCTATCCTTGAGCAAAGTATGAACTATTATATATTGCTGGAAAGCCCTGGATGTCTACTTTCCAACGCAATTAGAAGCATGCCATTTCGAGTTCTGTAGCTCCATAAAATCCATTTTGAGTGCAGGGAGGTCAGAATCCAACAGCATCAGCAGTCCTTTTTCAGCCTGAATCAGATTTTTGCTCAGCTCCCTCAATTTCAGCCAGAAAAATACCTGAAATTACAGAAAAATACACAACTCATGGTAAAGTCCAAAAATATGAATTTTTCCTAAAAACTAATGAAAATAAACTAAAAACTAACTAAAACATACTAAAAGCTATATGAAATTAACCCCAAAAAGCGTATAAAATATTCGCTCTTCAATTCTTCTGCTCCATCCACTTTGGGTACTTCCATCTCCACTGGGAAGAAATCTGCTCTGCTGAATATGGTCAAGGATATCGCTCAAGAATTTGTTTCTCAATCAAATCACTTGATTGAAATGAGCAAAGAGCAAAGGAAGCTGGCTAGCAAGCATGAGAACTTCCTGAAGAAATCAAGGGATAGGGTGGCTGTGCTCATGACCTTCATTGATAACTTTCAAAATGATGAAGACATTGCCACTGATGTTGAAGAGGAAGCTACTTCGGAGGGGAACAGTTCTGATGCCTAGGATTTGTCTCATGAAAACTGCTGCTGCTGCTCTCTTTTTGTCTCATGAATTCTGTTTATTTTGCTACTATTGAACTGTTTTATCTTGGATAACTGTAATAACTCTAAATACTGCTGCACTTTTTAGTTTGGTTAGAACTTTGGACTGTGATCTAATATTTTCTTGCAGGATTTGTATTTTGTCTATCCGCCTTTGATGACAAAAGGGGGAGTAATAGCAATAGGATAACATATTGCAATAGGATAATAGGTCCTATGAATCTTTTGGCATGTTGCAGCTACTAGTACTTGATTTCACATGCAAAATCCTTTTGCTGATGATATTAGCTTGATGTTAGGCTGATTATGTGATGTTGCTTATTTGATACCCTTTAGCCAAGATAAATGTGTATAGCCCTTTATTGTGCTTTCTTTAAGTGTAATATAAAACAGGAACAAAGAGGAAAGCATAAATTCAAGGGGAGCTAATCTTGAAAAGGAAAGGGGGAGCAACATAAAAGCAAATGACAATCAAAGGGAGTTTCTAAACCTTACTCAAATTCATTTCCTTTTGATTATTGCTTAAATCATGTTTATCATCAAGGGAGAGATTGTTGAGTTAAGAAATTAACTAAATTAATTAGTGATGACAAACATTATTTTTGGTAAATAAATAATTAGTATGGATTAATTATAAATTGCATATTACTAATTATTTATTATGTGTTGCAGGCCATAATTCAATTTAAGCAGCCCAATTGTAATAAAATAAAAAAAAATCAAAAGCTGAGGGCTAGTAATTCAAGCGTAGCCCAAATAGAATATAAAGCAAATGGCAAGAATGGTGGGCTGAAAGAAAAAAATAGAAGTCCACGGAAAAGCAAAGAAAGAAGTTGATGGGCCAAACAGATTACATGAATCAAATCGATCCAAGCCCAAAGTGAATTTCAATTCCCTCCATCTTGCCTTACCAAAAGCATCATTACTCTCCTCTCTGACCAAGTCAAATCAAAGCTTCAGAAAAGTAAGAAAGAGAAAGAGAGAAAAAGCTTCTTCCCTAAGCTAGTAACCAAAGAAGCAAGAGAGAGAAAGTTTAAGCTTGAAACACAGAAGCTAAAACAGAAAATCCAAACCAAATCAAGCTTAGGTTAAAGGTAATCCATCTCATCTTGCATGCATCAGATCTTCTTCTCTTCTTCCCAACTCTATGCTCTATCCGAAAATGGCATTCAAGGGAAAGTTGTTCTCTGCCCTATTCTGCTTTACATCTACGGTCACAAGTGATACTTGGGGACCAAGTAGTTTCTCAATGGCTAAGATCAAGTTGACCATGAGAAGATCTCTATGGTTGCTGTTTTATGGCTTTCGGTCAAGGTAAGAAAGTCAGAAGGAGAGTTTCTACTCTAAGGTTTATTGAGAAAAAGTGAATCTGTGGGTTGGTGAAGCTCAAGGCTCAAGGTGTTGACCTTGGAAGAAGAACCCAGCAACATGCAAGAAGATAAAAGAGGTTTGCTATTCATTCAGAAACCAAGGAGAGAAAACCAGTGAATAGAGGTTTTGTTCTGAGAGAGCTCTTTGAAGAAGTTCAACTAACTGGACAGTGTATCCTAATCAAAGGTGCATTTCGCCAATATGAAGAACTAAATCAAAGGCTTGCTAATCTGGTTTTTTACATAGCACAGAGGCTGTTGATGAAGTCAATCTCCTTCATGTTTTACAGATTGTGATGTTCTTTTTTATGTTTATCTCTCTGTAATTTCTTGTGAGAAAAGGCATTGTGAGAAAGCTCAAGTAAAAGCCATGAGTGAAAAAAGGCAGAGTGAAACACTTGAGAGAAAAGCCTAGAGTTATTTTCTGATTTCTTTAGGTATGTTTATGTCTTGTATCTTGTACCTGTAAGGTATCCCTTTCTTAGTTGGGTTAGCACTAAGAGTGAATAGTTAGGTATTAGCATAGCCAATGTCAAGTTAGGTTAGAACTTGAGTGTGAAAGGATTGGGTCAATCCTGTGAAATTGGTGTATGTAATACTGTTAACTATAGTGAAATTCTTCCATAGTCATGGAGGAGACTGGACGTATGTTGCATAGTACAAGGCAACCGAACCAGGATACATGCTGGTGTTAGCTTTTCTCTTCTCTGCTATGTTCTGTTTTCTGATATTCATGAGACAAAAATAAATTGTCTCATAGATTTCCGCTGCTGAGTACAAACAGAATCAGAATTGAAAATTTGTTTTAAAAGGATAATAACAGCAACTTAAAAGGAAGGCATAGATTCAACCCCCTTCTCTAAGCCTACCACAACCTTCAATATATTTTCGAAAATTAAAGAAAAATTAACGCATGAAATTGACACCAAACTTAAATTTGACACAAGACTCAAACAAGAAACACAAAATATTTTTGGTTTTTATGATTTTATTAATTTTTTTTGTATTTTTCGAAATTATTTTGAAAGAGAAATAAAGAGATACAAAATTTTTAATAAGAATTCCAGGAATCATGCAATGTTAGTCTAAAGCTTCGGTCCAAAAGAATTAGACATGGCCAAATGACCAGCCAAGCTTTAGCAGAGCATTACATACAACAGCCAAATTGATGGGAACCAAAAGGCTCCTGCAAAGATAAGTGGAAACCTTGGTCCAAAAGATTAGACATGGCTTAACAGCCAGCCAGGCTTCAACATATCTCATGAAACTCTAAAATTCATTCTTAAAAATTCTGAAGAACACATTATTTTTTGAATTTTTCGAAAACTATATTTTTTTGTTATTTTTTCCAAAATTAAAAACAAAAAGCTTAAACATAAAATAAAATTACCTAATCTAAGCAACAAGATGAACCGTCAGTTGTCCAGAAAATTTACTTCGAGTGCAAGAGGGTCAGAATCCAACAGCATCTGCAGTCCTTTTTCAGCCTCTGAATCAGATTTTTGCTCAGGTCTCTCAATTTCAGCCAGAGAATACCTGAAATTATAGAAAAATACACAAACTCATAGTAAAGTCCAGAAATGTGATTTTTGAATAAAAACTAATAAAAATATAATAAAAAGTAACTAAAACATAATAAAAACTATGTAAAAATAATGCCAAAAAGGGTATAAATTATCCGCTCATCACAAGTCCATTCTTTTCTTGGTTATGTAGGTTTCTACCGACGTTTTATCAAGGACTTCAGTAAGGTTGCACTACCCCTTTCCCGTCTACTGCAGAAAAACATAGAGTTTGACTTGAGTGAAGAATGCATGGAAGCATTTGACAAGCTAAAGATTGCCTTGACCCAAGCTCCTATTGTGAGAGGGCCTGACTGGCCTAGGTCGTTTGAGATCATGTGCGATGCATCCAACTATGCGGTAGGAGTGGCATTGGCTCAGTGCGAAGGTAAGGATCCCTACATTATTGCTTATGCTTCTAAAACTTTAGATGGTGGCAAGTCTAATTATACTACCACTGAAAAGGAACTTTTAGCCATTGTTTTTGCTTTGGATAAATTCTGAGCTTATTTACTTGGAACCAAAGTAGTAGTATATTCAGACCAGACGGCTTTGAAATACTTGTTAGATAAGAAAGAGTCTAAACCAAGGTTAATCTGTTGGATATTATTATTACAAGAGTTTGATTTAGAGATCAAAGATAGGAGTGGTTCCCAAAATTTGGTGGCGGACCACTTGAGTCGCCTAGAACATATTAAAAGTGACTCCACTCCTATCAATGATACATTTCCACTTAATAGCTTGCAAGCAATATCTGAGGTGGTTCCTTGGTATGCACCCATAGCTAATTATTTGGTTAGTCATACCTTTCCTCCTAATTTTTCTAAGCATCAAAAGGACAAGCTTAAAAGCGAGTCCAAGTATTATATATGGGATGACCCATATTTGTGGAGATGTAGTGTTGACCAAATAATTAGAAGGTGTATTTCACAATCCGAAATCCAGTCTATTTTAGAGGCATGCCACTCGTCTGAGAGTGGTGGACACTTTGGTCCTCAAAGAACTGAAAGAAAAATTTTAGACTACGGATTTTGGTGGCCCACACTTTTTAAGGATGTTAATATTTTCTCTGACTCTTGCCACCAATGCCAAAGGTTTGGAAACATATCCAAGAGGGATGAGATGCCCCAACAACTAATGTTGTTTTGTGAAATTTTTTATGTTTGGGGTATTGACTTCATGGATCCATTTCCAAACTCGAATGGTTTCTTATACATTCTGTTAGCTGTTGATTATGTTTCTAAATGTGTGAAAGTAATTCCTACCCGTACTAATGATGCTAACGTGATTGTCTCTTTTGTTAGGAATAATATTATTTGTCTCTTTAGATCACCACGAGCAAACGTGAGTGATCAAGGCTCTCATTTTTGTAACAGAAGATTGACAGGTTTGATAAAGAAACATGGCATCATTCACAAGATGGCGACGACTTACCATCCCCAAACAAATGGCCAAGCCGAGGTGTCTAATAGAGAGATCAAGCGCATACTTGAGAAGATTATTAAACCTCATCGAATACTTTCATTTTTCTTTCATGTTTTTCGAAATCATTGCTAACATTTAATGTTTTGATTCAAAAATTTCAAGATGTTACTTTCCTGTTAAGAAAGGTTCAATCTTTAAATTCTAGAATCATATCTTTTAGTTTCTTGTTAGTCAAGTCATTAACTTTAATTTTTAAAAAAATCAAATCTTTTTAATTTCTTTTTCAAATCTTTTTCAAAATAAATTTCAATCATATCTTTTTCAAAGTTTAATTTCAAAATCTTTTTCTAACTTCTTATCTTTTCAAAATTTATTTTCAAATCTTTTTTAGTTAACTACTTGACTTTTTATTTTAATTTTAAAATTTTACTATTTCTTATCTTTAACTACTTTTCTCTTTCTAATTTTCGAAAACACTAACTACTTTTTCCAAATTCTTTTTAATTAACTAATTATTTTAAATTCTAATTTTATTTCTTTTAATATTTTGGAATACTAACCAATAATTAAAATAAAAAAACAAAAATATTTTTCTTTTCTTTTAAACTAATATTCAAATTCTCTCTTCCTTTTCTTTCTATTTATTTTATTTATTTAATAACACTTCTCTTTTTCTTAAAATTCGAACTCTCTCCCTCTCTCTATGTTCGAATTCTCTTTATTCTCTCTCTACCTCATTCTTCTATTCTTCTCTTCTTCTACTCACATAAAGGAATCTCTATACTGTGACATAGAGGATTCTACTATTCTCCTTGTTCTCTTCTTTTTCATTTGAGCAGGAATAAGGATAAGAACATTCTTGTTGAAGCTGATCCTGAACCTAAAAGGACTATGAAGAGGAAGCTAAGAGAAGCTAAAGCACAACACTCTGGAGTGGACCTTACAGAAATTTTCAAAAAAGAAGAAGACATGGCAGCGAAAATAACAACAATGGTGGAGGTGCAAGAAAGATGCTTGGTGACTTTACTGCACCAACTTCTGACTTCTATGGAAAAAATATCTCAATTCCTGCAATTGGAGCAAAAAACTTTGAGCTTAAGCCTCAATTAGTCTCTCTAATGTAGCAGAATTGCAAGTTTCATGGACTTCCATTGGAAGATCCTCATCAGTTCTTAGCTGAATTCTTGCAAATTTGTGACACTGTTAAGACCAATCGGGTTAATCCCGAGGTCTACAGACCTATGCTTTTCCCTTTTGCTGTAAGAGACAGAGCTAGGACATGGTTGGACTCACAACCTAAAGAAAGCCTGAACTCTTGGGAAAAAGTTGGTCAATGCTTTCTTGACCAAATTCTTTCCACCTCAAAAGTTGAGTAAGCTTAGAGTGGAAGTCTAAACCTTCAGACAAAAGGACGGTGAATCCCTCTATGAAGCCTGGGAAAGATACAAGCAATTGATCAGAAGGTGTCCTTCTGACATGCTTTCAGAATAGAGCATCTTATGTATATTCTATGATGGTCTGTCAGAATTGTCCAAGATGTCATTGGACCGCTCTGCTGGTGGATCTCTTCATCTGAAGAAAATGCCTGCAGAAGCCCAGGAACTCATTGAAATGGTTGCAAATAACCAGTTCATGTACATTTCTGAAAGAAATCCTGTGAATAATGGGATGACTCAGATGAAAGGAGTTCTTGAGATTGATACTCTGAATGCCATATTAGCTCAGAATAAAATATTAACTCAGCAAGTCAATATGATTTCTCAGAGTCTGACTGGAATGCAAGCTGTATCCGGCAGTACTAAAGAAGCCTCCTCTGAAGGAGAAGCTTATGACCCTGAGAATCCTGGAATGAAAGAGGTGAATTACATGGGAGAATCCTATGGAAACACCTATAACCCTTCATGGAGAAATCATCCAAATTTCTCAAGGAAGGATCAACAGAAGCCTAATCAAGGCTTCAATAATAATAATGGTGAGGGAAATAGGTTTGGCAATAGCAAGCCTTTTTCATCATCTTTTTAGCAACAGATAGAGAATTCTAAGCAGAGCCTCTCTGACTTAGCAACCATAGTCTCTGATCTATCTAAGACCACTCTCAGTTTCATGACTGAAACAAGGTCCTCCATCAAAAATTTGGAGGCACAAGTGGGTCAGCTCAGTAAAAGAGTTACTGAAATCCCTCCTAGTACTCTCCCAAGCAATACAGAAGAGAATCCAAAGAGAGAGTGCAAGGCCATCAATATACCCAAAGTGGTCGAACCTATATAGGAGGAAGAGGCAGTGATTTCCAGTGAGAAAGACCTCAATGGACGTCTACTGACCACTAAGGAGTTCTCTAATGAGGAACCAAAGGAATCTGAGGCTCATACAGAGACCATAGAGATTCCACTGAACTTATTGTTGCCATTCATGAGCTCTGATGATTATTCTTCCTCTAAAGAGGATGAAGATATTGTTGAAGAGCAAGTCGCTCAGTATCTAGAAGCAATCATGAAGATGAATGCCAAGCTATTTGGTAATGAGACTTTGGAGGATGAACCTCTATTGCTCATCAATGAACTGAATGCTTTAGTTCAACTGAAATTACCTCAGAAGAAACCGGATCCCGAAAAGTTCTTAATACCTTGTACCATAGGCACCATGACCTTTGAGAAGGCTCTGTGTGACCTGGGGTCAGCTATAAACGTCATGCCACTCTCTATAATGGAGAAACCAGGGATCTTTGAGGTACAAGCTGCAAGAATCTCATTAGAGATGGCAGACAAATCAAGGAAACAGGCTTATGGACATGTAGAGGATGTCTTAGTGAAGGTTGAAGGCCTGTACATCCCTGCTGATTCATAATCCTAGACATTGGGAAGGATGAGGATGAATCCATTATTCTTGGAAGACCCTTCCTAGCCACAACAAAAGCTGTGATTGATATGGACAGAGGAGAGTTAGTCCTTCAATTGAATGAGGACTACCTTGTGTTTAAGGCTCAAGGATCTTCTTATGTAACCACAGAGAGGAAGCATGAAAAGCTTCTCTCAATACAGATTCAAATAGAGCCCTCACACTCAACTTCTAAATTTGGTGTTGGGAGGCTACCATTAAGCTCTGAATCTCTGTGAAGCTCTCTAAGAGCTCACTGTCAAGCTATTGACATTAAAGAAGCGCTTATTGGGAGGCAACCCAATGTTATTTAATTATATTTAATTTGTTTTCCATTGTCATTTTATGTTTTCTTTAGGTAGATGATCATGTGGAGTCACAAAAATAACTGCAGAATTAAAGCGGAATAAAAAACAACATCCAAAACAGCACACCCTGAAGGATAGGCTTACTGGCGTTTAAACGCCAGTAAGGATAGCAGAATGGGCGTTTAACGCCCAACCTGACAGTATTCTGGGTGTTAAACACCAGAATTGGCAGGCAGATTGGCGTTTAACGCCACAAAAGGGTGTCTAGTGTCTGGCTGGCGTTAAACGCCAGAATTGGCAGACAAACTGGTGTTTAACGCCAGAAAAGGGTGTCTGATGGGCGTTAAACGCCAGAAAGGGGGCATCAGCCTGGCGTTTAACGCCAGAAAAGGTAGCAGAGTTGGCGTTAAACACCAGAAATGGCACACAGATGGCATTTAAACGCCAGAAAGGTGCAGAGAGCAGAATTTCTTGACACCTCAGGATCTGTGGACCCCACAGGATCCCCACCTACCCCACCTCTCTTTCTCTCCTCTTCACACCTTTCAATAACAATCTTCCCCAAACACCATTCACGTATCAAATCCTACCCTCTTCTCCATACTCTCTTCACCACTCATATCCATCAACTATTCCCCAAAACCCATCATAAAACCTCACCTACCTCACCATTCAAATTCAAAACATTTCCTTCCCAAAACCCAACCCCTTCATACACAACTTCCCTCTCTCTCCTACCCTATAAATACCCTTCCTTACCACCTTCGACATACCCCTCCATCTCCTCCATTTCCTCTTCTTCTCCTCCCTTCTTTCTTCTTTTGCTCGAGAACGAGCAAACCTTTTAAGTTTGGTGTGGGAAAAAGCTCTTTTTTTGTTTTTTCCATAACCATTAATGGCACCTAAGGCCGGAGAAACCTCTAGGAAGAGGAAAGGGAAGGCAGTTGCTTCCAACTCTGAGTCATGGAAGATGGAGAGATTCATCTCAAAAGCCCATCACTAGAAAGAGGATGGAGCAAACAAAAGAGCCCACTCATGGATCTCAACAAGAGCATGAGGAAATTCCTCATCAAGAAATCCCTGAGATGCCTCAAGGGATGCACTTTCCTCCACACAACTATTGGGAGCAACACAACCTCTTTAGGAGATTTGAGTTCTAACATGGAGCAACTAAGGATGGAGCACCAAGAGCACTCCATTATCCTCAATGAAATCATAGAGGACCAAAAGGCCATGAGAGAGGAGCAACAAAGGCAAGGAAGAGATATTGAGAAGCTAAAGCACTCCATAAGATCTTCAAGAGGAAGAACTAGCTGCCATCACTAAGGTGGACCCGTTCTTTAATTTCCTTGTTCTTATTTTCTTGTTTTTCGGTTTTTATGCTTTATGTTTTATCCATGTTTGTGCCTTTATTACATGATCATTAGTGTCTAGTGTCTATGTCTTAAAGCTATGAATGATTCTATGAATCCCTCACCTTTCTTAAATGAAAAATATTTTTATTTGCAAAGGAACAAGAAGTGCATAATTTCAAAAATTATCTTAAAGTTAGCTTAATTATTTTGATGTGGTGGCAATACTTTTTGTTTTCTGAATGAATGCTTGAACAGTGCATATTTTTTATAGTGAAGTTTATGAATGTTAAAATTGTTGGCTCTTGAAAGAATAATGAAAAAAGAAAAATGTTATTGATAATCTGAAAAATCATAAAAATGATTCTTGAAGCAAGAAAAAGCAGTGAAAAGCAAAGCTTGCGAAAAAAAAATTGGCAAAAAATAAAGAAAAAAAAAGAATGAAAAAGAAAAAGAAAAGCAAGCAGAAAAAGCCAATAGCTCTTTAAACCAAAAGGCAAGAGCAAAAAGCCGATAACCCTTTAAACTAAAAGGCAAGGGTAAAAAGGATCCAAGACTTTGAGCATTAATGGATAGGAGGGCCCAAAGGAATAAAATCATGGCCTAAGCGGCTAAACCAAGCTGTCCCTAACCATGTGCTTGTGGCGTGAAGGTGTCAAGTGAAAAGCTTGAGACTGAGCGGTTAAAATCGTGGTCCAAAGCAAAAAAGTGTGCTTAAAACTCTGGGCACCTCTAATTGGGGACTCTAGCAAAGCTGAGTCACAATCTGAAAAGGTTCACCCAGTTATGGGTCTGTGGCATTTATGTATCCGGTGGTAATACTGGAAAATAAAATGCTTAGGGTCACGGCCAAGACTCATAAAGTAGCTGTGTTCAAGAATCAACATACTGAACTAGGAGAATCAATAACACTATCTGAATTCTGAGTTCCTATGGATGCCAATCATTCTGAACTTCAAAGGATAAAGTGAGATGCCAAAACTGTTCAGAAGCAAAAAGCTACTTGTAACAACCCAATGTTCAGTACGCCTAGGACATACCAGAAACTGAGTGCTACCAATTTGTCATCCTAATTATTATCTATTATTTATTATATGAGCCTGATTCATTGTTAAAAGCGTAGTTAGTTAGTGAGGTACTTTTTTTTTTGAAAACATTTGAATTAATAAACATAATCATTTATAATCAATTCACAAATAATAACAGATAAAACAGTTATAAACAACCACACATAAATACATCACAAGTAGTTGACAACATTCGGTGATTCAGCCTTTATTAGAATATAGACTATTAGTTAGAACACCCCTAGATATAGCTAAATAATATCTATATACATATATATACATACAACATCCTAGGTCCTGACCTGTTCAAGAGGTCCCTAAGCTGGCACCTAGGCTAGCCTAGACTCTATACTCACCTAGTCCCTCTAAACTACTAAACTGAGGGAAAGTACGTTCTAAGTCTTCACAACTCAAGTCAGGTGGAACGTCATCAAAAGATAGAACCTACTATTCCTATGCACGATCAGACGTTGCCATATGACGTCTCTCTGGTACCTCATCAGGTAGCCACACAACAGGAGTCTCGTACACAGGATTTAGGCTAACGTGCGCATACGAACGGGGTGCAGACGTTGGCCGGTCTCATAGTGTATACATATAAACAGATAAAGAGATTCACCCTAGACTCAGAAGACTATCTAGAGCGGAATTCTCTTTGCGAAACGGTCATCGGTAGATTACGGAAGGGTACTTCTGCTTCCATCTGAAGGGGGAAGGGAGAGAGAAGGGGTAAGAACTGGAGAGTTCTTAGTAGGGCCGGGGTTATTAGTTAAGTTCATTAATTTGTGTCGCTTAGCAGACATATAGCAGAATATAGAAATGCAGTAAACAGAAGACATATGAATAGAGAAAATAGAGTAAACTGAAAACAGATCACAAACAGAAGAATGTAAGAAAGTAAAACACAAACACAGAGAAGAGAATACAAACAAGGAAAACATACATTCATACAACAATCATAATAGAGGAAATGCACAACCAAGTATGATGCATGTCTGTCCTATGCAGGCCATGAGCTCACGTGTCGGTTTACACCCTGCATCCCGACATTACCTAGGAACTAGTCCTAGATATGGCTTTATCTCTGTAGGTGAACTTCGGCCTACAGAAACAGCACTCCCATAAGTGAACTTCGGCTTACAGGAATAGTTCAATCACAACATAACAACTTTCTATAGGTGAACTTCGGCCTATAGAAATGGCACCTCTGTAAGTGAACTTCGGCTTACAGAAATAGTCTAATTACATCACAACAACTTTCTGTAGGTGAACTTCGGCCTACAGAAATAGCACCTTTGTAAGTGAACTTCGGCTTACAGAAATAGCGCCCCTGTAAGTGAACTTCGGCTTACAGGTATCACAACTCTCTGTAGGTGAACTTCGGCCTACAAGAGCAACACCCTGAGATACACAGTTGAAATTCACTGCAGGTGAACTTTGGCCTACAGGAATAACAACTCACTGTAGGTGAACTTGGGCCTACAGGACCTCTAGGGCCAACAGAAAAGCAGCAGATGAATATACAAATATCTCTGAAGTTGCCTTAACGCAACAAATGACCTTTCAACAGGCCTTCTGCTTGTTCTCTATTCTCTTTATCATATTACTCTTTTCACTTTGTCTTTTTACTCTACTCTGATTATTTTTTTCTCTATATCTCTTTACTTTTCTCTGGTTACTCTGTTCTCTATGTTTTCTTTACTCTGCTCTGATTTCTCTGCTTAACGTATGTATTTAAAGCTTATGTAAATTTCGGTATGAATAGTATGCCTGTCCCAAGTATAGGTTCATTAAGTCTATACTGAAATAGTTTAACTTTTCATATAATACCTAACCCTAGTCGCAACTCAAGGACTAACTATATTGCCCTAGTTCGTTCACTAATTTCTGTCTGTTTTTCTGTCATTAAAACCTTACAGACTTTTTCTTTGATTTTTATCTTTTCTTTAACTTCTTATCTTTCATTTATCTTTGCCTCACTAACATGTTATTACCACTCCCTAAGTATTTTATGAAGGTAATTATGAGATTCTGCGCTTAAAGTTGTCTTTCTAAAGCTTTTACAGAAAACTGCATTTTTTCATTATTTTATTATTTTTATTAAAATATTATTTTTAATTAAATATTATTATTTAATATTTTATCATTATTTAATATTTTATTACTAAATTTTCGAAAATTACCTTGCCTTTACCTTTTAACCTTTAAAATTAACTTTTTACCACCCGTAACTTTTAATATTTCTACTTTAACCACCCTAACTTTTAGAAATTACAAAATAACCCCCCAAACACCAAATTAATTACTTCCTTGCCCTTTTATGAATCAAAAAGGTGTTCTTCATTGTTCTTCACCACACTCAAAGTGTTCTTCATGTTCTTCATAAATTCTTCAGATTCTTTCTCTGTTTTTACCCGTTTTTCAGTCTTTTCAACAACCGATTTTTACTATAATTCATAATAAATTAGCAGCCACTAAAACCCCATATTTTATACATGATTTCAACACAAATTGAACCTCAATTTAAGCCTAGGGTTTCGTTTTTCCAGCTGCTCCAAGAATATGAACTTAAAGCTTGAATTTCATCAAATTTCATCAAAATTTCACCAAATTTTCATCAAGAATCAATCATATATGAAACCAATTTTTAGCACAGCCAAATCATACAACATTCACACAACTCAAACACAAATAATCAAGATTAATTTCGTTATACCCTACCTTGTTTTGCTACTCCAAATCCGGTTACTCTTTGAAGTGTTCTTAAAGCACTTTTTCCTCCTAAAATACATAAACAACAACTTTAAAACTCTAAAACATCAACTAAACAAAATTCAGCAGCATCTTAGGAAGGTTATACTCACCTTAAACGTGCAGAAAATCAAAGATCTTTGGCCCACAAGTCAAGCTAAGCAAGAGATCTAAGGAAGAACATCAAGAAAACACATGTTTAAGCATGTTTCCTTGAAAACTGAATTGAAAGGGGAAAGGAACAGCCATCTAACCTTATTTCCAGCCTTGATAAGTTACATGGTTATGTAGAGGAAGAAGAGAGGATCATTTTGGTGAAATCGGAGTTTTGATTTGAGTTTCAGTTCAGAAGAAATCAAGCTTTGAAGATTAAGTTTTCATGAAAGTTTCTCTCTTTTCTCTCTTGTTATTTTCGGCCAAAATGATGAAATGAGACAGCCTTGGAGGTCTTGGGGGTGTAGGGTGAGTTGTGATTGGTTGGCTTGGAGGTGGGTTAAAATAATATTAAAATATCTCAGGTGTATAACTACTAAAACTAGATGTATCGGAACACTTGTAAAAATATCTCTAAAAATTATTTTCTGAGCTACTAGCATAAATGAAACTAGTAACATATTTATTATGAGAATAGAATATGTATAATGAGTGATGTAGCAGAAAACAATCTGACACAAAACTCACCGGCAAGTGCACCGGGTCGCATCAAGTAATAAAAACTCACGGGAGTGAGGTCGATCCCACAGGGATTGAAGGATTGAGCAATTTTAGTTCAGTGGTTGATTTAGTCAAGCGAATCAAGATTTGGTTGAATGATTTGTAACTTGCAGAAATTAAATTGCATGAAAAATAAAGGGAATGGGTAATTTGCATGAAATTAAAGAGAGATGAAATGTAAAGTGCTGAATCTTAAAGAACAAGAAATTAAATGGCAGAAACTTAGAACGTAAGAAATGTAAATTACAGAATCTTAAAGTGCAAGAAATGTAAATGGCTTGAATTGTAAAGGGAATTGGGAATTGGATTTGCAGAAATTAAACAAGGAAAAGTAAAATTGCAACAAGCAGAGAAGTAAAGGATGAGCTTGAAAAACATTAACAGAGAATTGAAAATGGGAATCCAGATCTCAGGACTCAAGAGACTAGATAACCAAGTCTAGATCTCAATGCCTTCCTAGATCCAACAAGAGCAATTGCAAAGAAATTAAAGAAATGTAAAGTGCAGAAAGAGTAGAAACAGAAGCAATTAATAGAAATGGAAATTCAATTGTGCAGTAAAATGAAACAGAGAGATCTCAGGATGAGATTGAAACAGAATTCCTTCAATTCTCCAACCCAAGATCCAAGACAATTGTAATTGAAATTGAAAGCAAGAAAACTAAGTGGAAGGGAATTCAATTCTCCTTCCCCGAGACTTAGAAATTAAAATTTACTCCACACCAAAAGCTCTCCGAAAACTCTCTATCAAAACTAAAGGAAAAGCTCTCCAAAAACTTAAATCCTATGCTATTTATACACTTTCTTCAAATGGTCTTCAAGCCTTGAATTGGGCCTTTGCTCTTGATGGAATTGGGTTGATAGAGGCCTTGGTTGATTGCTCTTGGAGTTTGGAGAAGAACCGAAGTGAACCGGGTTTGGAATCATGAAAGCTTGAGTAAAAGTTTGAGTAAAAGTTTGAGGTAAACGTTTACTCAAACTTTTCATATCAGCCACCCCATCCTTGCTGCTACCAACGTTTGAGCCAAAGTTTGGGGTCAAACTTTTGCTCAAACGTTGGCTCCCCCTTGCACACTCATGGCGCCAACGTTTGCCAAAAAGTTTGAGGCAAACGTTGGCGCAAACTTTTGCTCTCCAGGGTGTGTTGTTCATGGCGCCAACGTTTGCCAAAAAGTTTGAGGCAAACTTTTGCTCAAGCTTTTTGCCCAAAAGTTTGCACAAAAGTTTGAGGCAAACTTTTGGTCAAGCTTTTTGCTCCCTGGTTCGTTTTCACTTATTCCAAAAGTTTGAGCTAAAGTTTAAGGCAAACTTTTGCTCAAACTTTTTGTCCTCTCTTCCTCCTAGCCATTCCTTCTTGCTTCAACCTTTCTCCAAGCTTTCTTCACCTATCATTAATAAACCAAACACATCAAAGCTATGCTCAAAATCATGAGATATTCATTCTTTCATAATATGTGACAATTATATCATAAAACCTCATGAAATTGCATTAATTCATCTATGGTTGATTAAATCAAAGGAAGCATGAAAATCTACCCAATTGGCTTGCTTATGGCTCAAGAAAGTGCATAATTCAATTGAAAATAAAAGAAAAAGGCTAGTGAAACTAGGCTAAGATGACTTGTCATCACAACACCAAACTTAAAGCTTGCTTGTCCCCAAGCAAGGAAACTAATTATGCTCAGAGGTTCTTTCAATTAAGACGGATTGAAGAACAACTTGTCAGGTCCTGTGAGTGAAGTGATCAAGTAACAGTGGGGTGAACTCTAAATTATATGCTCATACAAGGGCTTCAGTGCTTACTAGTCCTCACATATTGGGAGTCTTAGGTCTTAGGATTTTCATCCAAATGGTATCATGGAGATCTCTTTATATGTAGTCACCTTGAAGCAGCTTATAGTTTCTGTGCTTTGGCCTCGACTCTAAGTGTCATGTCTCAAAGCGGCTCTTTAGATAAGCTTTCAATCAATACTCCTAAACCAGTTGGTTTTAAGGTATTAGGTGTTAAAGCACCCCTAAGGATTTACTTGCTCAAGCCTCTTTCTTTGACACAACTCAACCACAAGCATTTACTAGGCTAACAACTCTTTGAGTTTTGTTTCTTCTTTCTTTTTTTGCCTAGTAATTGATGCTCAGAGCCTTGGCCATGTTCTTTTTGCTTTTGTATTTTCTTTATTTTCTTTTGTTTTGTTTGCTGCTTCTTGGATCAATAGATTTTTGAGAATCTCCACAATACTTCTTTTAACTTCATGTCCTGCCTATGAGCTCCCATGCAAGTTTTCATAAGCATGCAACCTCAATACATAATCATACAACTAGAACCACCACTTCTCCTAATCTTTTGCTTGCCTCAAAATTGTTTAATTCCTCAATCCTTCTTTTCAAAGAACTTTCATGTGATGTATTTTTTTGAAAAATTGAGTGCAAACAAGTTTTGGAGAGTATGATGTTGTAAATGATCAAGCGTCTTGCTTATTGAATTTCAGAAGGAAAAAAAAAACTATCCTAAACAGACAGATAATCAGGGAAACAAAACCACTCTCAATCATAGCAGTGTTTGATGTAAGATAATCACTTAACAATACAACCTTTTGGAGTTCGCTTGCTTTACTCCTCATCATCATCATCACTGATCCACACATTCCTCTTTCATCTCTTTGGTTGATGATGCTTAATCCTTCCAAAAACTTGTATCGACCTCTGCAATGATATTGAAAGTTGCTTATTCCCCAAGCACTTAGAAACAATGATTAGCATGCATGATTTATTCATGGGCTTTTGTACTTACTTTGGTGTGGGAACACCAAACTTAGTACCTTGCCGATGGTTTTCATGCATCAAATTAACCATGTGTAAAACTCTTTTTCTTTTTCAAAAGCAGTAAAACTGAAAACAGCAGAATAGTTAACTAGTTTGTCTACATGCTTGAAGCTAGCATTATGCAGAAAGTGAGAATGCGTTTTATGATGAAATTTTGGTGGAACACCAAAATTAGAATCCTTCATTCTCCCTTATATTGTTTTGGTGTGCAACACCAAACTTAGCTTCTTGCAATATAGATAAAACTAATTATCCTTTTTATTAAAATAGCTATGAAAAGAAAACTACCTCAGGTTGGGTTGCCTCCCAACAAGCGCTCTTTTATTGTCACTAGCTTGACATCCTTCATTCTTTGATCATGGAGGCTGAAAATCATAGTGCCTCAGCTTTTCTCTTCTTACTGTGAACTTCCTTCCAGTCTTCTCTTTGATGATCTCTAGGTGTTCATGTGGAAGGATCCGGTTCACAGTATAGTACTCAGATAATTGTGGAGGCACCTTCATTGGTTGGGTGTTTAATATCACTTTATCCCCTGGTGAGAAACACTCAGTGGGGATTTTCTGAATCCTAGCATTTCTCCCCTCTATCTCTTACCACTTTCCTCAACCTCCAAAATATTTCAGGATCAAAAGGTGTGGATTCATCGCTCTTTCCTCCTATCACAAAATCAGAAACACAAATAGAACCAGAAACTAAAACAGAGCACTCTGTAACTTGAGTGCAGTTAGAGTTAGTAGAGACAAAGTCTCGAACAGTTAGTGTGCTAGTTCAAAAATAAAAGAAAATGCTTAATCTAGATCACCACCTCACTTAATCATTGTCAATCTATTCAATCCCCGGCAACGGCGCCAAAAACTTGTAGGAAAAGTAAATCAGATCATGAACAGAAATGTAAAATGCAGAGCACTTGCAGAAGAATTAAATTGCTTGAATGTAAATTGAATTCAGTGAGAACAGTAAGCAATGAGAACCAAAGATCAAAATCAAGCTCAATGTAAATTAAATTGTAAACTTGCAGCAAAGGAACTTGTAGTAGAGGAGAAATTAAAATTTCAGAAGAAGAACAAGAGAAATCTTAGACCGAGAGGGAAACAGAATTCCTTCTCCCCTCAATCCAAGATTCCAAACAAAAAGAAAAACTAGAAGAGGGAGAGTTCTGTATTCCTAATGCTCCCTAGTGGAGCTCGCCCCCCCCCCCCCCAATAAAATGAAACAGATGCCTATTTATAGGCATTTTTACAAAATGAAAATGAAATTCAAAACAAATTACAATTAAAATGAAATTTCTATTCTAACTATCTCTTGTGCCTTTGAGTGGTGTCAATTGGGCCCTTGCTCTTGATGGAATTGGGTTGACAAAAGCCTCTGTTGATTGCTCTTGGAGTTGGAGAGAAACCCATTGTGAACCGGGCCATGAATCATAAAAGTTTGAGTAAAAGTTTGAAGCAAACTTTTACTCAAACTTTTTATACCAGCTTCCCTTATTTGCTGCTACCAACGTTTGGGCTAAAGTTTGGGGTCAAACTTTTAGCCAAACGTTGGGCCTTCTTGCATGCATGTTGGGGTACTACTTTGTCTGCTTGTCAACGTTGCAAATTTTATACCCACTATAGACTATTATATATGGTTAGAAAGCTCTGAATGTCAGCTTTCTAACCCAATTGGAATCACCTCAATTGGACATCTACAACTCAAGTTATGCTCATTTGAAGAGGACAAGGTCGCTGGCCTTGGTGTGCAGCGTTTGAGGTAAAGTTTGCCTCAAACGTGGTCGAAAACGCCAGTTCTGGAGGTTCAAACATATTGTCCACCCCATACTATTATACATTGTTGGAAAGCCCTGAATGTCTACCTTCCAATGTCTTTGGAAGCGCATCAATTGGAGCTCCACAGCTCGAGTTATACTCCGTCGAAGGTGCAGAGGTCAGTTGGCCTCACTGCAGGTTGCCACCATGTTCGTTTATGCACATTGCGGGGCAGTTTTCTCCCTCAATTTTAGTGTCCACCATGCAGTGCCATATATGCTTGGAAAGCTATCGATTCCTACTTTCCATTGCTTTTTGAATCACCTCATTTGGAGCTTTGTAGCTCAAGTTATTCTTGTTGGAAGTATACCCCTTGTATGCCTTGTGGTGTGGCGCCAACGTTTGCCAAAAAGCTTGAGGCAAACGTTGGCGCAAGCTTTTTCCTCCAGGGTGTTTGTTTTGTGATGCCAACGTTTGCCAAAAAGTTTGAGGCAAACGTTGGCTCAAGCTTTTCTCCCAAAAGTTTGAGCTAAAGTTTGAGGCAAACTTTGGCTCAAGCTTTTTGTCCTCTCTTGCTCTTTGTATTGAGCCACGCTTTTCTTCCTTTGGGCCACGCTTCTCTTCCTTTGGGCCACGCTTCTCTTCCTTGATTTGGTCATGGGCCACGCTTTTAGAAGCGTGGCCTAAGCCTCCATATTGTGCTCCAACTTCAAAGTGTGCCCAAAATTCCTCTTTTCTTCTTTTTAGCTTATTTTGTGCTCTTTTTGCTTCTTTTTCTTCTTATTTCCTGCAAAGTTTATCAAATCAAAAGATCAAAGAAATATATCATTTAAGCACCAAAGAATGCAATATTTAAGCACTAATCATAAATTTCTTGTATGAAAAAGCATAGAAAAACATGACATGATGACATGTCATCACAACACCAAACTTAAACCTTGCTTGTCCCCAAGCAAGAAAAGAATCATGCAATAGAGATTGACAATCCAAGGTAAGAAGAATAGCAACTCAATGTTCATGGTAAGCTAGTTTTCTAAGCATGCTACAATCACAAAAGAAATGTAAATGATTGATGCTTCCATCTAGCTCAATTTATGAAATCTTTCTCTTATATTTCTTCCTTGAAACAAGCTTTTGATTTTTTTTATTAGCTTCTCTTTTTGGGTGCTTTGCCCCATGAGTTGATAACAAAGCTATGACTTCTAAATGCTTTGTTTTCAAGTATTACCACTTGATACATAAGCACCACAAGCATTTGATTAGAGGACTTCATTAAGCTCATTTTTTTCTTTTCTTTTCTTGACTTTCTAATCATTGATGCTCAGAGCCTTGAGCTTTGAGGGAGTGCTTTTGCACTTTGAGCCTAACCTTGACTTCTAAGTGTTTTGTTTTCAAGCATTTGGCTTGATACATAAACACCACAAGTACTTAACAAATAAATTGCCATTGGTACTCAGAGCCTTCAGCTTTCTCATTCTTTCCCTTTTTCTTTTCTTGCTTTAATTATATTTGCCTCTTCAAGGTTTTCATGATTTTCAAAAGATTTCACAAAATGTCCTAGATGAAAACTTCAATTAAATAAAATCCAATGCAATTAAGCAACAATCAAACATACTAGCTTTCCAATACTTTTATGCACATGCTAAAATCTTCTTTAATGCCTTGTTTGTTTATGATCATGATACTTTACTGCTTTTGAATTCACAAAACTCAAGTTGATAGTCATAATGCATGGCAACATGTTACAAATCAGTATTCAAGCTATGCTTATTCATACCGCACATGCACATAGAGAATATAAAGACAATTATGCATTGTAAGTGCTGGAAATAAATGAGGAGAAAAGGAACTCTACAACCTTGTAGTTCATCTTCATTATTGTTGTCCTTTTTCCTCTATTCTTCCTCCTTCCCTTGCCAAACTCAGAATGCTTTCTCATCCTCAAGCAACAATTAGAACAATGGCTATAGGGCTAAGATGGATCATGAATGTCTTACACAATGAAATGTTAGTAGCACATGTGTTTTAAGCAAGCAAAATTAAAGATAACAATCAAGGCATAAGAGACAGAGACATTATGATTGTATAGATAAGAAGGTGTGCACAATACATTGCATAAAAGATAAGTGGCACACCAAACTTAGTGTGACACTTTCACTTGGATTAATGCAAGTATCTTGTAAGAATTGGAACCAAATTTTTGTTGCATAGCAAAACCAAACTTAGAATGCAACCATATGTCAATTTATTTGAACTAAAACTAAACAAAAGAAACTGTTATATGTTAAATACAATCACCAAATGAAGAGTCTGTTATGAATAAGGATGTCTTGGTGATGTATTAACAAAAACAGTTAATGAAGGAAAGCATTAAAAACAAGTAAATAAATGAAACAAAGAGAAAACAAAAATTATCCAACTAAGAAGAAAAATAACACTGTAAAAGGCAATATGATTATACAGACAAGTGATGTTGCTGGATTGATTTGCATAGAAAAATAGGTGGCACACCAAACTTAGAATCTTGGTGTGTCACTTTCATGTAAAATTGATGCAATCATCCATGAAGATGGAAAACAGTTTGTTGCAGGGCAACACCAAACTTAGAATGTAACCATATGCCAATTTATTGAAATTTAAACAAAGCAAGGAAAAGAAATGTACCTACTGTCTACCTGTTCTTTACTTTATTCATCTTCTTCCAATTTGTTTAGAGAAATGACTTCAAAGGAGGAGAAGATTCAGCTATTACCCCCTGTCTTGGTCTCTCCTCAGCAAGCTTTCTTTTGTTAATGGCTTGATTAAGCTTGCTTACTGGATCAGGGGGAGGATTGTTTGCAGTTGACCTTCTCATGAATGTTGTCCTTGGTATCTTGGTCACAATCCTCTTCTTGGTGCTTTTGTTAATTGCCTTCACTTCCTTGAATCCAAGTCTTGGTGGTTGTGTGATTGTTGGAGTCTTCTTTTCATCAAGAGTCTCTTGCAATGGTGGTTTTGTGGATTCTTCCTTCATGTACTTCTCTGCTCACTTGAGTTTGGAATTCTTTGATTGTCTTTCTCACTTTCTTGCTCTTCCACTTCCTCCCTTGCACCCAACATTTGACTTAATAGCTTTTTCATTGAGGAGGTTTATTGATCTTCCCAACATTTCTTCATCTCCTCTTCATATTTTTCAATCACAGATTCAATTGTCAAGAGTTTTTGGGTCAGGGAAATTTGTGAGAGTTGTGATTCTTCATGTTCCTTTGTCATCTCAAGTGTAGTTTCATTTTTAACCACCTCATTCTTCATTGGAAGTTCACTTGATGCAGTAGCCTCCTCATCTTGTTTTTCCACTTTATCCTTCACATCCATCAATTGGTCTTCATCCTTACTATTTGATGGTTCTAAGTTTTTCCTTATGTTCTCCAGGTGCTCATTCGTCCTCTGACGGATGATTTTTTCCCTTTTCCAGGCTTTCATTGTCTCCTCCTCATATTTTTTGAACATGGACTCAAGCTTTGAAAGCCTTGAGTGGTTCATGGAAGTTTGTGTGGGTGGTGAGTTTTGAAAGGGGCTTTCGGTTGAAGTATGGTCAAGTGATGGTATCTTTGGATGAATATCATATGGAGCACTAGAATTCCCTTCCCAGCCACCATTAGAATCATGACTTGCATCATTTTGTGGTGGAGGGAAATATCCCATATGATTTTCTTTCTCATCTTGTGGTTCTGAAGCATAGCTCCATGAATTGGAATGCCCAGAATTTGAAGTTTCTTGGTGATATTCCCAACCACCATTAGAGATTGGTGATGGTGGGTGATATCCCATAAAATTTTGTTTGACCATAAGATGAGTTGAACTCCATTTGTATTTTGTAAACATCAATGAAATTTGAAAATCATGTCATAGAGAAAGAATTTCTTAGTGAGGCAATAACTCAAACACCTTGGTTTCAATTTAAAACAGAAAATAAAAATAAAGAAAATGCTTGATCTAGACTTCTCACCCACTTAATCATTGTTGATCTAAATCAATCCCCGGCAACGGCGCCAAAAACTTGATGTAGCGGAAAACGATCCGACACAAAACTCACCGGCAAGTGCACCGGGTCGCATCAAGTAAAAAAAACTCACGGGAGTGAGGTCGATCCCACAGGGATTGAAGGATTGAGCAATTTTAGTTCAGTGGTTGATTTAGTCAAGCGAATCAAGATTTGGTTGAGTGATTTGTAACTTGCAGAAATTAAATTGCATGAAAAATAAAGAGAACGGGTAATTTGCATGAAATTAAAGAGAGATGAAATGTAAAGTGTTGAATCTTAAAGAACAAGAAATTAAATTGCAGAAACTTAGAACGCAAGAAATGTAAATTGCAGAATCTTAAAGTGCAAGAAATGTAAATGGCTTGAATTGTAAAGGGAATTGGAAATTGGATTTGCAGAAATTAAACAAGGAAAAGTAAAATTGCAACAAGCAGAGAAGTAAAGGATGAGCTTGAAAAACATTAACAGAGAATTGAAAATGGGAATCCAGATCTCAGGACTCAAGAGACTAGATAACCAAGTCTAGATCTCAATGCCTTCCTAGATCCAACAAGAGCAATTGCAAAGAAATTAAAGAAATGTAAAGTGCAGAAAGAGTAGAAACAGAAGCAATTAATAGAAATGAAAATTCAATTGTGCAGTAAAATGAAACAGAGAGATCTCAGGATGAGATTGAAACAGAATTCCTTCAATTCTCCAACCCAAGATCCAAGACAATTGTAATTGAAATTGAAAGCAAGAAAACTAAGAGGAAGGGAATTCAATTCTCCTTCCCCGAGACTTAGAAATTAAAATTTACTCCACACCAAAAGCTCTCCGAAAACTCTCTATCAAAACTAAAGGAAAAGCTCTCCAAAAACTTAAATCCTATGCTATTTATACACTTTCTTCAAATGGTCTTCAAGCCTTGAATTGGGCCTTTGCTCTTGATGGAATTGGGTTGATAGAGGCCTTGGTTGATTGCTCTTGGAGTTTGGAGAAGAACCGAAGTGAACCGGGTTTGGAATCATGAAAGCTTGAGTAAAAGTTTGAGGCAAATTTTTACTCAAACTTTTCATATCAGCCACCCCATCCTTGCTGCTACCAATGTTTGAGCCAAAGTTTGGGGTCAAACTTTTGCTCAAACGTTGGCTCCCCCTTGCACACTCATGGCGCCAACGTTTGCCAAAAAGTTTGAGGCAAACGTTGGTGCAAACTTTTGCTCTCCAGGGTGTGTTGTTCATGGCGCCAACGTTTGCCAAAAAGTTTGAGGCAAACATTGGCGAAAACTTTTGCTCTCCAGGGTGTTGATTTGTGATGCCAAAAGTTTGCCAAAAAGTTTGAGGCAAACTTTTGGTCAAGCTTTTTGCTCCCTGGTTCGTTTTTACTTATTCCAAAAGTTTGAGCTAAAGTTTGAGGCAAACTTTTGCTCAAACTTTTTGTCCTCTCTTCCTCCTAGCCATTCCTTCTTGCTTCAACCTTTCTCCAAGCTTTCTTCACCTATCATTAATAAACCAAACACATCAAAGCTATGCTCAAAATCATGAGATATTCATTCTTTCATAATATGTGACAATTATATCATAAAACCTCATGAAATTGCATTAATTCATCTATGGTTGATTAAATCAAAGGAAGCATGAAAATCTACCCAATTGGCTTGCTTATGGCTCAAGAAAGTGCATAATTCAATTGAAAACAAAAGAAAAAGGTTAGTGAAACTAGGCTAAGATGACTTGTCATCAATGAGGCCTTAGCATTGCTAAATTCATCAGAGAGTGCTGGTGCTAAACTGCACCAGTAAACTGTGAACCCGGTTAAACCGATTTCCTGTTTTTAACTAAAACAGACCAGGTAACCTTATAATATCATTCAAGAATCTTCTAATACTAATATAATGATAATATTATCCTGTTATCTCTCTTCTCTCATGAATTGAGTCCGGTTTTTCAAACTGAGACTATTTACGAAAAACAGAATCAAAACTCCTAACTGATACGGTTCAAAAACAAGGTTCTTCGCGATTGCGTTATTGAGCTTGCCTCAGAAGAGGTTCTAGCTTAAGGATGACATAATGACAATGATGATTGAGATACTTTATGATATATAAGAGGTGTTCCCCTTACTGATTTTCCAAAGAAATCTGTGCCTTCAGAAAAGATCTCGCGTACTCGAAAAACAAGGTTGTTACACTACTAGTCCCGCTCATCTAATTGAAACTAATCTTCATGGATATTTTTGAGATTTATTGTATATTCTCTTCTTTTTATCCTATTTTGTTTTTATTTGCTTGGGGACAAGCAACAATTTAAGTTTGGTATTGTGATGAGCGGATAATTTATACCCTTTTGGCATTGTTTTTACATAGTTTTTAGTATGTTTTAGCTACTTTTTATTATATTTTTATTAGTTTTTATGCAAAAATCATATTTTTGGACTTTACTATGAGTTTGTGTGTTTTTCTGTGATTTCAGGTATTTTCTGGCTGAAATTGAGGGACCTGAGCAAAAATCTGATTCAGAGGCTGAGAAAGGACTACAGATGCTGTTGGATTCTAACCCTCCTACACTTGATTGCGTTGGAAAGTAAACATCTTGGGCTTTCCATTAATATATAATAGTCTATACTTTGCCCGAGATTTGATGGCCCAAACTGGCATTAAACTCCAGCCAAAAACTTTCTGGCGTAAAACGCCAGAACTGGCACCAAAACTGGAGTTAAACGCCCAAACTGGCACCCAAGCTGGCGTTTAACTCCAAGAATGGCCTATGCACGTTAAAGCTTCAATGCTCAGCCCAAGCACACACCAAGTGGGCCCCGGGAGTAGATTTCTGCACTATCTGCACTTAGTTACTTATTTCTGTAAACCCTAGTAACTAGTTTAGTATAAATAGCACTTTTTACTATTGTAATCAGGCTTTTTTGATGAACTTGGAACCTCTTTAAGAGGCTCCCCATTCGACCATGCCTAGACCTCTTTTCTCTTATGTATTTTCTACGGTGGAGTTTCTACTCCTCATAGATTAAGGTGAGGAGCTCTGTTGTTCTTCATGAATTAATGCAAGTACTATTGTTTTTCTTTCAATTCACGCCTACTTCTTCTCCAAGATATACTCTCGTAATTAATTCAGTTAAGTTAGAATGAAGGGGTGACCCGTGACAATCACCCACTATCTTCGTTACTCGCTTAGCCAAGATCCGCGTGCCTGATAACCACAAGCGGTCTACATGATGTTCAACATAGTCATTGGACGACAGCCAGAGTATATTCTCTTGGGTATCTAATACACGGACCGAATCCGTGAGATTAGTATCTTCGTGGTATAGGCTAGAACTAACTGGCAGGAATTCCTGAGATCCGGAAAGTCTAAACCTTGTCTGTGGTATTTCGAGTAGGATCTGGAAAGAGATAACTGTGACGAGTTTCAAACTTGCGAATGTTGAGCACAGTGACAATGTGCAAAAGGATAGAGAGATCCTATTCCGACACTAGTGAGAACCAACAGATGATTAGCCGTGCGGTAGCTGTACCTGATATTTTTCATCTGAGACGAGAAATCCGACAGTTGATTAGCCGTGCAGAGATCGTACCTGGTATTTGTCATCCGAGAGGATCATACAGCTTGCCATGGAAGGGAGCACGCATGATTGGAAGAAGTCAATAGAAAAGCAGAGGTTCAGAAGTAACAAAGCATCTCCAAACGCTTATTTGAAATTCCCACCAATGAATTACATAAGTACCTTTATCTTATTTTATGTTTTATTTATCTTTTAATTATCAAAACCTCATAACCATTTGAATCCGCCTGACTAAGATTTACAGGATGACCATAGCTTGCTTCAAGCCGACAATCTCCGTGGGATCGACCCTTACTCACATAAGGTATTACGTAGACGAACAAGTGCACTTGCTAGTTAGTTGTGCGGAGTTGTGAAAAGTGTGATCACGATTTCGTGCACCACCCACCCACGCGTACGCGTGCCTAACACGTATGTGTCACCAGCCATTTCAGCCTTTCACGCGTGTACGTGAGCGAAGCGCACGCGTCGTATGTCATTTCGGCGAACTCTAGTACAATGAACAAAGAGTTGTGCCGACACTATGCTGGAATCGTGCATTTGGCATGGAGAGCACTCACACGTACGCATGATTGACGCTTACGCGTCACTGAGATTTCACCTTACCCACGCGTACGCGTGGGCGTTGATGCACGAAAACTTGTATCGCTACAAATTTTCCTCGGCAAGTATACCGAATTGTCATCAAGTAAAAACTCACAATAGAGTGAGGTCGAATCTCATAGGGATTGATTCGTTGACCAACTTTAATTAGAGGAGTGTTCTAGTTGAGCTAAGTAGAATTGAATTGAGAATTGCAGAAAATTAAATGGCGAAAAAAGTAAATGACAAAAACTGTAAATGGCTGAAAGTAAATGGCGGAACGTAAGGTGCAGAAAGTAAAATTGCAGAAACTTAAATGGGATTTGAAAAAATGAACATTAAAGTAAATAACAAGAATTAAAGAGAATAGGTAAGATCAGAAATATGGGAGTTCATTGGGCGTACGAGATGTTGCATTCTCCGGATTAAGTTCATATTCATCTCTTCCTCAATCAATGCATTCATTGACTTTCTTGGCAATCTTAAGTGATTGGATTCCAATGTCTTGGCAATCCATTCTCTCTAAGCTTGAACAATTGCCCAATATCTTGATTTAATTGCTCATGGGAAGAGATGAAGTTTGGTCACTGATTATACCACACACTTTCATAGATCAAAGTATTGGTAGGATTACATGTCACTATATCCATCCAACCCCCAACCTAATCCAGCATGAGAAAGCGTTTCTAGCATGATCTCCTCATTCCTCTTTCAAGGCTCCGAGGAAACCCAATTATGAACAGTTTCTCTATCGAGATAAATTGCTCAATTGAATGAAGATCGAATGCTTTCTAGCAAAATCAAGAGAAAAGAAAGAAGAAGATGATGAAAACTATTATTGATCCATTGAATTACAACAGAGCTCCCTAACCCAATGAAAAGGGGTTTAGTTGTTCATCGCTCTGGAATGGAAAGCAAAAATGAAAAGTGCATCGTAAAGTAAACTAAATTATAGTGAAAGTAAATGTACAGGGTGTTTACAATTTTGGATCCCCAGATCCCAATCTCCCTTCTAGTTCAAAACTACCCCTATATATACTACTTCTCTTATCTTCTGTTGGCTCTGCAAGTCTTGGATTTGGGACTTTGATCTTTAGTTGAAGCAGTTACAGTCTCAGTGGGCTTAGCTCAGCTTGCTGAAGGAAGTTGAGTCAGGTATGACTGGCGTTAGTCAAGGCGTTAGTGGGTTTAACGTTAAGTGTAAATTCTGGTTCAAAGACATTAGTGACGCTAACTTTGTCACTAACGTCCCAAACCACTTGAGCTGCGTTAACCCAATATTAGTGCCACTAACGTGACCACTAACTCGGCCTTGTCTAACTTTTGATAGCGTTATTGGCGTTAACTTTGCCATTAACGCTACCGTCCATCCTTCATCAACGTTAATGGTCCACGTTAGTGGTGCTAACATGGCCATTAACGTGGGCATACCATGACACGAAGGCATTAGTGACACTAACTTTGTCACTAACGCTACAAAACTCCTTCCCTTCTACGTTAGTGCCCCCATTAGTGGCACTAACGTGGCCACTAACGTGTGTATATTGGCCATCTCCAACGTTAGTGACAAAGTTAGTGTCACTAACGTTGGCTCTCATCCTCTTGCTCCACGTTAATCCCCACGTTAGTGGCGTTAACGTGGCCACTAACGTGGGTAATCTTGGCCTCTTTCAATGTTAGTGACAAAGTTAGTGTCACTAACGTTGGCTCCTCTTTGCACTCCACGTTAATGCCCACGTTAGTGGCATTAACGTTGCCACTAACGTGGGTCATCCTAGTCCTTTCCAACGTTAGTGACAAAGTTAGTGTCACTAACGTTGGCGACTCCTTTTGCTCCACGTTAACGTCCACATTAGTGGCGTTAACATAGCTCTTAACGTGGGTGTTTCATGGCCTTTCTAACGTTAGTGGTGTTAACTTCACCACTAACGTTGGAGCTTCCCCTTTCTTACACGTTAGTCCCACTAAAAGTGGGACTAACGTGGGCTAAGTTGGCCTTCGAAGACGTTAGTGGTGTTAACTTCACCACTAACGTTGCAAGCTTGCTCTCCTTCCACGTTAATGACCACATTAGTGGCACTAACGTGGCTCTTCTCTGCTTCATTTGGCCTGAAATCCAACAAACACAGTGCATCAAAGCTTTGTTCTAGATCATGAGATTATGCATCATCTAATTAGCCATTCAATTCATGCATTATTCTCTGAAAAGTTAGTGATGCCAGAAGAAAAGTATTGACTATTATATATCGTTGGAAATCTCTGAAAGTTGAATTTTCAACGCCACTAAAATTGCATGAATTGGACTTCTATACCTCAAGTTATGCCCATTTGAGTGCAAGGAGGTCAGGGTTGACAACATCCACTTTCTTCTTTTTTCTTCTGCACGAACTCTGTCAAATTCGCCCAAATCTTTGCTGAAATTAATAAAACCAGAATGCGCCTCAAAGTAGCATCCAAATAGGCTTCAAACACTAAAATCTAAATAAAACTCAATAAATTCATATCTAAAATAATAAGAAAATATAGAAAAGATGCTCACGCATCACAACACCAAACTTGAACTGTTGCTTGTCCTCAAGCAACTAAAAACAATATAGGACTGAGAAGAGAAATTGCCTAAGACTTGAGTGTTCATTTAAGCTCGTGTCCAATCACTGAGTGGGGTTAATGACATTGTGATTCTGAATAGGTTTGGCATCTCACTATCCTTTGAAGTTTAGAAATATTGATATCTTTCAGAACTAGAACTCGGATGATATTATGGATTCTTTTCCTTCTTAAGCTTTGATTGATCCTTGAACATAGCTTTTTCTTTTCTTTCCTTTAGTGCTTTGCACCTTGAGTCTAGCCGTAACTCTTAGTGTTTTGTCCTCAAGCTTAACTTGGCACATAAACACCACAAGTACTTAATTGGGAAACTCTTTGAGTTCTAGTTCTTTCTTTTTATTCCTCCCAGTTAGTGGTGCTCAAAACCTTTGGCATACTCACTACAACAAAGACGCTACTTTGCGACGATTTAGTGGACGGCCTTGGTTATTGACGTGGGGAAGTGATTTTACGGCAACTAATTTAATAGTGGTTTTAAACCGCTGTGATATACAAGTAATTAGAATTTAATCCATTTTTTACCGGCGGTTACGAACCGCTGCAATATTCTTATGGTTTTTAATTTTGGGCTATTCGCGGCGGTTATAAAACCGCCACTAATTTCAAATCAAATTGAAAAAAAAATTGGATTTTTCTTTTGAAAAAGCTTTTTTTTATTTAATTTTATAGATATATTTTTTGGACATTTTTGGTTTTTTTAATACTATAAATCTTAATATTTTAAAGTCATTGAATCTAAACTTGTGGCAAAAATAACAAAATTAACTGGAAAATAAATTAATATATTTATAAAAATATCAAAATAGTAAATCTCTTGCTAAGAATTGCATAGTCAAATTCAAAAAAAATGTTTGCTTCAAACCAAAATAACTCCAATCCTAGGATTCTAGTTTTCACTCTGTCCTTCTATGGAATTCATCCCTACAGCGATGTCTACCGACAGCTCCTCACCCTGCCATTGAAATAAATATCTCAGAGCACTCTCCATCGCCTGCCTCTTTTTCTTCTCAGTTGCTGCTTGAACCTAATAGATTACAAGCATTGCAATCTTAAGACTGTAAATAGAAAAATGAAAAGAAGTAAACTCAGGCACACAAAATTATGGAATATAACAACAATAAAGCATTTTATCA
Organism: Arachis hypogaea; assembly: GCF_003086295.3. Taxonomy (NCBI): domain Eukaryota; kingdom Viridiplantae; phylum Streptophyta; class Magnoliopsida; order Fabales; family Fabaceae; genus Arachis; species Arachis hypogaea. Next base: position 50,585,466 of record NC_092055.1, read on the forward strand.
AACATCAGTTGAGCAAAAACATTCTTTTAAATCAACATAGGAATAAAAACAAAATCAACTTACAACCATTTCAGAATAGATTTTAAAATAAAAACTATTTACCAATAAGTAGTAGTAGAAGTGTGGCTCGAATATCAAATGTTGCGCGAGGCAGGTTTCCTCTTCCTTTACTTTCAACAGCAACACCTAATGCAATGTCATCAGTAGCTGCTCTAGCCAATTGAATTAGTGGCCAATAGAGCAAGGCAGTAGGAACATGTTCAATTAAACTGCATTGCACTTGTGAGACTTGGATTTCTACCATTTTATACATCATCTCCAAAGGACAGAGCCATAGCTGGAGGAACTCTTAAGCACAATTGAAAAAATAGTATGTCACGCATTAAGGAAATAAAATAGAGGGTTGAGCAAAATAGATATGATATGCTAACAAATACTCAAATGGAAGTCTTAAACATCAACAAAAATTCCAAGGGGTCATCTAGATAGACAACATTTAGAATACATCATCAATCAAAAAATAAACTTAATAAGTGTGGGGAGTCATTTAATTTCTTATAAAATGCTTCTTCATCGGACAAACAAACAAATTTTATTACATAACATACAAAGGCACCTTTCCAACAACATCCAATTTAAAGTATGGAATTCTTTTCCTTAAGAAGTTAAAAAACATATAGATATAATTATCCCTTGTTATAATGGTTATCACAATTTCCATGATTCTAGTATATAAGAGATTAAGAACAATAAGTTCAAAGCATTGAATGAATAAATAATTACTTTTAGAATATTCATTTAGTCTATTTCATTTATCTAATGAAAGACCAAGTCCAAGGCATTGCTCATTGTGTCTATCATTGCGTTTGCCTTCTTAAGATGCTAATCTTTTTTTCCACGGCTTTTGCTGTTTGACTGTTACATTTCATGCTCATCTAAAAAAATTTTGCATCTCATAAGAAGCCTCTCTAGAACATACAAAAAATCCTATCTACTATAGTTGTATTTTGACTTTAAAATACCACACATTAGTAAAACATGTTGGTTAACATGGAAATAAGCTTATAGTGAACTAATTCTGCCCAAGAGTTCTCCCTACTGGTTCTTATAAGCTCCTTCATAACCTAAATGCATACTTTGATGTGAGAAATCTTTTTTTAGAGAAGAAAAAAGTGAGCAACTAAATTAACCAAGCACATCATGCTTAAAGATACAACATATATCAATAATTAGTAATGGAATGGTGATGAACACCTACTCAAATACCAAATATAAAAGATGAGCAGGATTCCAAATGCCATTGAATAATCCATGCCTTAAGTGATCAAACTACAGAGCTTAGACAAGAATATAGCACAATACATAAATGTCACTGTCAAGAATAATGTTATGCCTTAATTCTTAAAACCACAGTTTTACATTTGTCCTTATCTTTTAATAATGGAAAAATTTTCCATGAAACTAACTAGAGAATAGTATCAAGGAAAAATGAGGCTCTTGATATTTTCATGTCCTTCCATCACAAAATAATTTTATGCCCACAAAAATGCTAAATAGTCATACTAGTTACCTAATTAAATAAATGTTAGGAGCTAAATTGACTTTAAAACTTACACTAAAAAAATCTCAAATCAAGGGCCCTCTGCCTCCATAATATTTTCATCCTACAAATACTAAGCACTACACATGCATGTTATTCCATGATAGCCAATCTCATATATACAATTCCTCTTTTATGGTTTTTATGTTTAAGAAAGAAAAAAAGGCTAACATGTCTAGAGATAGACATATATGCATAATATAGATGTAATAAGAAAAATCAATTCCCAAAGGATGGGCAAGAAAGCATACGATTGTTGAATCTATAAAATGTACTTGTAGTGGCACCAATAGTAGCAATCTGTGCAATAATAAAATTCATGAACAAAGTTTACAACTTTAAAACACCCATACAATTAAAAATAGTAAAATTCCTATACTACACTCAATTGCATCCTTCACTACACTCAATTTTTTATCGACGTCTCTTGAAAGAGGAGCTACATAGTAAAGATTACTGGGTACAAGAAACAAGCAAAACCAATTTTAAGGTGCATAGAAAGAAAATTCAGAACAAATCAAATAAAAAATAAATGGTATGTAGAGGACCTTTTCACTTTTTAAATTTTTTCATATACAAGGTTAAGACAGCACAAGCATTTAGTGTATCTAATAACAGGTTAAAGGAGAAGAAATTAAATTATCCTTTTGATAACAAAGTTAAGTCTTTTTCTATTAATAACAAACTGAGTAAATTGAGTATATATAGAGCGAGCTATTAGTCCAAAGACCAGCTTTAAATATATTTTGTAGCACGATAGAAGTTTGGTAAGAACAATAATCAAATGATAACAACACTATTCTTATTCATGTTTATATAATTGTAGTTATTCACTGAAATTCCTACATGAAGACAAGTATGTGGATTTATGCATATTTCTTCTGTACATGTTCTCTTACATTATATTTGATGCTTTTAGGATCTTTTTTTGCCTTTGTTAAATATTTATTTTTCTTCTTGTTTTTCATCCATTGAGAGATTCAAGCAATCGATAATAAATTAACAAGAAGAAAAATAAACAATAAAATCCATTAAGAAAATAACTTTTATCAAATTGAATGATGTCTAATCTAGACATAAATATCATGTTAAGGTTCTCATACAATAATTGAGCACAAAACCCTCTTTCTAGAATGTCATTATATAATAGTTGAAAATTCCAAGCTCAGAAGCAGAACATAGATCCTATTAGCATACAAAGAGCATAATAAAGATCAACATAAACACTTAGCGTTTCTTTATATGATTTATACATGCACCTAAGTCCCTCTTTTTTAATGATTCCAATTTAAAAAATAGGAAGCACGATCCATGACCAATTGACCATTCCTCTAATAATGATAATGACCCATTTTTTTTATATTTCGCCTCATTTAGAGTGTTAGTAACTAGTTTACTACTATTTCGAATTAAAATTTGACTTGATGAGAATGTTAATAACTTAGACGTTCTAATCCTGATATATAGTAGATAGCTAGTTATTAGTACTGAAGTTGAGTTATTTCTAACTTTATGGAAGAACTCTAATAAAGCAAGGAATGAAGACAATCGATGCACATGATTCGGATGAAATTAAGCTGAGCTGAACCTTAAGGCTCTCAATTGATAATGTAAGTGTGTAACAAAGTCCCATAAAAAGGATGGTTGGGGACCTTATTTCAAATAATTACATCTATAATATTACTAAAACTGAATCAAACATTATTGAAGCTGAATCAATCAAATAACATTTTTCATTTATTTATTCTAACTATCAATTTCAATACAAAGCACACAATAAATAAAAAAAGTAGTACCTTCAAATCCCTAACTCTAAATAGCAACAACTAACCCCAATTAATAGAAGATTTAGACAAATTCTGAATCAAAATTTTGAACCAAGAATGAAAACAAGAAAGAAAGATCAATGTGGAAGGATGAACTAGTGACACGGGAGAGGCCGCGATAGCTCAGATTGGTGCACGGGGGAGGAGGGTGTAAGGGTTTCATGCATGAACGAGGAGATGGAAAACTTCAACGCCGATGAGAGATGGACGGAGGGTAGCCGCATGACTCCACAACCACACAAAGGCGCAGGGTGGATCAGAGATTAGGGTTTTCACACACCATGGATGAAGGAATATAGGTTTCAGGCACTATGGAGGAGAGTCGAAAGCTCGACGCTGGAGAGAGGAGGAGGGATTAGCGACGCATGGTGGAGCAGCAGTGCCAGGGTTTCGTGTGCTACCAATCTCACTTCGTGGGTTTCTGCAATATTATGGGAAACTGCTGGTTATAAGATAAAAAAAAAGGCAAAATAAAAATTGAATTATGATAAAGATTCAAATTAGTGGCATTTCTTGATGCAGTCGCCGCCGATGGTGTGGCACATGAAGGGCTGGTGCTTTTGCAGACATGTTTTGCGGTGGTAAGTTGAGCGGCTGGCAATTTTGACCGCTATGCTCTTTGTCTCTTGTAGTGTCTGCAATTGCACTTAGTTTCGACTTTTAGTGCTCTGTCTCAAGAGTTACTTGACACATTCACACCACAAGCATATGGTTAGAAAAATAACTCTTTGAGCTTTTAGTCATATTTGACCTTCCTAACCATTGATGCTCAGAGTCTTGAAGCTTGTTTTTTATCATTTTTTTTCTTTTATTTTTATTTTTTGCTGTTTGTTTTGCTTCAAGGATCAATTTCTTACTGAGTTTAGAGAATCCATAATACTTTTCTAGGTTCTTGTACTTCAAGAATCAACACTCTTGACTTCCATATCAATCATGCACCGTTCAGTTCATACATTCAGAATCATAAATAATACCACCACATAAAAGTAACCAGAATAACTCATAATATATATAACTCAAGTCTCGTGCATTTTGCTACTTCTTTTCTTCTTTTTCTTTTTTTTCAAGCTCAGTGAGCAATACATGAAACCTCTTTTCAAAACAAGTATAAAATTTTTAAAGATAATTAAAACTACTAAATATCAATAGAACTGTTGACTCTAAACAAGATCATGCAAGACACTATAAATCACTAAAAAACAGGAGATAACTAATATAAGAACGGAAATAGGGAAATAGCATAAAAAGGAACTAAACCACCTCAATCGTCATGGTGGTCGTTGATGCATGGGAATTACTCCAGTTTAGATTTTTTTTCTCAAAAGTAGAATTTCGTTGCAAGTATAGACCAAACCAGCAATTAACTCCCACGATCAAAGTTTAGAAATTCAAAGATTTGTCACAATCTAAACAAATATAAAACAGGAGTTTTAAATCCCGGGTCGTCTCTCTAGGACCATGCAAATTAGATGTCACACTCTTAGTTGTGAGAAAAAGGAGGGTTTTGAAGCATAGAAACGGAAAAATTAAAAGAACTAGCAAGAGATCAAAAAGGAAATTAATGCAATTTAGAAGAAAGCGAGGTCAAAACTAGTGAAAATGCAATAATTGCATAAAAGAGCCTTGACTTGAGAGTGAGAATTAAGGAATTCTATCATTGTCATAACCACAAATATGGCAACTATGATGAGTTAATCTTACTTCGTCAACTCCTAACATTGAGGAGTAAGTCAAGCAAGCATAATTAACCTTAATTCATAAGTCCTAGCTAACTTACTAATTAAATTAGTAAAAAGCTAGCGTCAATGGAAACAAGGATCAACTAACAACCCAAGAATTGCCACTAAATGTCGGACATTATGACTCTAGTATCCTAGGAACTCATTTCCCAAGCCAAGGTGTGAAAATCTACTCAAAATCCATAATTGGCATTTTCACAAACACCTTGTGGGTATAAAAGAAAAACATGTCAAATTGCAAAAGATAATGAAAACTATAACCAAACTATTCACAATGTCAATAATAGAAACTCAATCAAGCATATAGAAATCATAAAACATTAAATTCATCAACCAAAACTTCAAGAAATTAAAATTGCATATATTAACAAAGTAACTTGAACTATGAGCAAAATGTAGCAAGAGTATTGTAATTAAAGAGAAATTAAAGAGTAGTTACAAAGGAGATGAGCAAAATCAAAGATCAAAACTGAAATTATAAAATTCTACAATGAAACCTAAATAAACCCTAAGAGAGAATTTCCTAAACTACACTACTCCTACTCCTAATAATGTTTTTCTATCTAAAGGTGAGCTCCCCCAAGTGTATGTTCATTTCCCTTTGATATAGCCTTCAAATTGACTTCAGCAACTCCAAAACATGGGCCAAGAGGCCCTTAAAATTGCAAGCCACGTGCTTCATTAATGAAGTCACGCGCTGGGAGTTGTGCGTATGTACACTTGCTGATTTTTCCACTTGTGCCTATGCACAGAAGGTTGTGCGTATGCACACTTTAGTGTGTGATTCTTGTTTGTTTTCTTCATGTGTTCTCTCCTTTTGCATGCTTCCTTCCACTTTTGCCTAGCCATTCTTGACTACTGGACCTGAAATTACTCACAAAATATATCACAGCATTGAATGGAATAAAAGTGGAATTAAATTGAGCAATTTAATCTCAAAAACACATGTTTTCACATTTAGGTTCAAATTAGAGAGAAATCACAAAAGTATGCTATTTTGGTAAATAAGTGAAAGTTTATGTGATGAAATTTGTCCAATTCAAGCAAAAAATTATCATCAAATATGGACTCATTAGTCATCTCACCCATCAGGCTGTGCTCCTTCATGAAGATGATTCACCCTCCTTTGGTGCCATTGATGATAATATAAACAGAGAGCTCACTCTGCAATACCAAACTTAAAAGTTTGTTTTTCCCCAAGCAAAGAAAAACTGAAAATTGGGAGGAACATAAGAAGTGCACGGATGAGTAGAAACAAAAAAGTATTGCAGAAGAAGGAAAATAGTGATATAAGGGCAAGAAGAAGTAATTTTTTATTTTTTATTTTTTATTTTTAATTTTTTATTTTATTTTATTTTATTTTTTTTTTTGAAGGATGAGGGTTGGCGCTAAACGCCCAGGTCCACATTTAGCGCCAGCTAAACAGAAAGCTTTTACCAAATTGTGCCATCTTGGGTGCTAAACGCCGCTCCTGGCGTTTAGTGCCAAGCAACCAGAATCACTTCATCTTTTATGCCGTTTCTAGTGCTAAACGTCGAGCCTAGAATTTAGCGCCCCCAAATAAAGTTGTCCTGAAGTTTGTGCCATTTTTCGCGCTGAACGCCCAGCCTGGCATTTAGCACCAGAGCACCCGAATTGAATTCTCTCCGGGGTGTTCTGTTTCTCTTCCAGATTCCTCTTGTTCCTATTTTAAACACCTTGCATGACCACAAACACTATGAAACCAAGGAAAACTATGAATATTTATCAAAAATAAATAAAAGTAAATGAAGATCAAACTAAGCACGAAATCAAAGGATACTAAGGGTTGGGTTGCGTCCCAACAAGCGCTTCTTTACCGTCACTAGCTTGACAGTCAGTTCTGCTAAGGTGGAGGTTGATCATTGTGCTTCAACTCCTCATTTTTCACTGTAAATCTTTTCCATGTGTTTCCATAAAGTAACTCATCATGTTCAAGAGAGAGGATTTTATTCACTATATGAGGCAACACTGGACTCTGAGCCAACACCACTTTTATCCCTGGTGAGAAATCTTCAGTGAGGATCTTCTTGTTTCTCCATCCCCTAGGAACTTTCTTCTTGGGAGCTTCTTCCTTGGTGGATTAGGCATACCCAACACTAAACTTAGGTTTGATATTATGGAGAATGGTATTGATTCCCACCAAAGGAGGCTTGAGTTGTAAACCTTGTTGTGCATTATTAGGAGGTTCTTGAAGATTTGGAACAATAAGATCAGTTTGCATGTGTAACGACCCGATTTTCGACAGGTTCAGATCACTGCCAGTCATCAGGTGTTACTTCTCATTAGCCTTATAAAACTCTAGACTCGATGATATTTACTACATATGAGCCTTACACACTACCGAAATCGTATATGTTAGCCGGGTTTATACTTTACATTTTATTTATGTTGGAATCCAAAACTCAGACATCAGCATACACGTACTATAAAAGCATATACTAATAAAGATAGAAATAGTTCAAATAGCACATAGCTCATAAAGTAAAGCGGTATTCATATATATATACACATCCAAAGTTAGCTTATTACAAACTTGACATACTTAGATATACATATATTCATACATATAACTGACAACTCCCTAGACACCTGGTTCATATAGAAAACTCCTAAACTGGTATCCGGGCTAACAGAAGAAACTCACAAACCCTATCCCTCAAAAAGCTATAAAAGTGAGGGAAAGAAAAGTCTAAGGAAACAAAGGCCACCTGTCCCACATCATACCACCACTGAGGTGCAAGTCTGCAGAACATCATCTCAGGACTAGTCTCGAGCACCTCTCGTAGCATCCGGTAGGGTCCTCAAACATATGCTCCTATGGTTCCTTTATGAATATAACTCCAATGGCGGCGACAAAATCTGGATCTTCAATCTGTGGGGGAAAGAGAAAAGGAAAGGGGTGAGAACCTATATGGTTCCCAGTAAGGTAACATTGTGAAAACGCATCTCTCTCGTAAAACCTAGAGTTCTGGCTCTATCGTAATAACTCTCTTGCTAATTCTCTCAGCTACTTTCGTATCGTAGGCTCTGACATAACTCTATCTTGGCATCTTCCTTTGTGGTTAATGCCACTCCTTATGCTATTCTTTATGGCTGTTGTTCCTAGTTTTACTATCTTAATCTAATTAAGCTTCAGAGAAATTTTAAATTATATAATTTTAAAACACAAACAAGAATCATAAAATAGAAAATTAACAAGAAGAAGATAGTACATAGTAGAAAGAATGAACAGTAAATAATCACAATCAAATGCACAAATAATTTATGATGCATGCCTGTTCCTAGTGCAGGCCATGAGCTCATGTGTCGGTTGCTACCCGCAACCCGACGTTACTCGGGATGAACCCCGAATATGGTTCCTTTACTGTGTCAGTTAGACACCTTGGCATCACGGTTACCTGTGTCAATTAGGCCTCATCATAATAACATTTTAATGTGCATCACAATAAGAAACAGTGCTATCAGTTAGGCGAACATTTCCACATTAGCAATCTTAGGCTATCAATTAGGCGGGCACTTTCACATTAGCAATTTGGCACAAAGGCCCATTCAACATACCATTTTCATGAATCATTATCCATTTCAATTATTTTTTTTACTCATGGTTTCTCATTTTCTTTCTTTTCATTATACCTCCACATCACCAATTACATATACATAC